>NW_009944068.1:165668-203203 GCF_000696875.1 Nestor notabilis
GAGCCAGGAATATAATGGTGGGTGTCAATCCAAAGCATTTAACTTCTGCTGGTTTTCTTTTCACGTGCTCCTAAATAGCTTTTACGCTTAACTTTACAAGAACTATCCCCATGCTTGAATTCACATGGGCAAGCTGAGTTGACTGAAGAAGTGAAGAGATGCTGGGAGTGCTGTGTGAGATGGAGCCAGGTTGCTGTAAACCAGCTGGGGAGCTGGTCCCTTTCACTCGAGAGGCTGCTGCATAACCCATGAGCTCAAATGCTGTGGAGCAATTAGTGCACATGTTATCCCAGATCTCTGGGAGCTCTTGAGGGTTCTTGAAATGTCCCATGAAAAGCGTAAGCAGAAGTACAAACATAAATAAACTATATACTTCAGCTTTACAAATACTGAAGTCTGTGAACTTCCTTACAACACATTTTCCTTTTGAAGTTCCTCTTTTTGAAAGTCTGTTTCTTCTTAGATGACCTCTGCTTTTAATTAGGATGGAAAGTCTGATAAGTTTTTGCTCCTCTCAACAGCCATAAGTCAGCACAAAGGGCTCTCTCTGGCTGAATTTGTCAACGAGTGGCTGTGGCAGAGGGCTGCTGAGGGGGGATCCCAGCGCAGTCACCGGCAGCGGTGCCCCTCTGTGTCTGCAACTGAAGCAGGATGGGGCGATGGTGATTTCCATAACCCCCAGCTGCAGGGGAAGCACAGCCAGCTGACACCACGAGCCCTTGCGAGCCCCTTGAGGGATGCGGCATATGACTGCTGTGTGATTTTTGCCCACTTTTTAATCTGCCCTGCCATAGCCCTCAAGTCGTCTCAGGGTGGTGGTGGAGCAGATCTCTAATCTGACTAGAAAGACTCTATTGTTACATAGATGCAGCCCCTGAAATTCCCAGTGCTCCATGGCTTTTGGGTAGGATAACCTCGCTGTCACTGGTCTTGCATGCTAAAATGAAGAGTTGTCCTAAATCCATCTTGAATTCACCAGCCTGGAAAGGATTACATCCTGCTGACGAGGGAAGGCAAAGGATTTGGAGAATATCTGGTCTTTTTTCCTGGACCTTTTTGATTAAGACTGTTCTGCAGCAGTTGTGCCATAGATATGCTGTAGCTTTCTTTGTATAATAGGGCAAGGTGTTTGCTTGTCTCTCTCAGCTGTTTTCACATTGTTATTTGCTTTCATGGCTCTCTTTCCTTACAATCCATTGCCTTAACTTTCCTTTCCCTTTACCAAACCCAAGAGAAAGATGATTAAAGCAGACCGTTGATTAGAATCAGGGGTACTTACCTGATGAGCAGAGTGAACAGGGGTTAAGTGTGGGGCCTCGTGGGGGATTTGCTTTTGATTTTTCTTTAATTCTCTAACAGTCTTGTGCAGTGAGAATTGGCAGTGCTGGGGTTTTATAACAAGAGAAGGTGTTAAAATAGCTCATTTCTGAGGGCTGCCAGAGTGCAGTGTTTGTTGTGCTGGGTGCTGCGGTAGGTTCATCAGGGAGGGAGGGTGGAAATAGGGTTCACACTCTTGTTTGATCTCATATCTCAATATGCTCTTGCAGAAACCTGCACCCAAAACCACGGAGTGTAAAGGGAGCAGCAGCAACTCTGAATGCTATTGTAGAAATAAAAAATGAACAACGTGTTTTATTGGCCTTAATAGCAGGTAAACAAAAGAGAACAAGGAAAGGGGATAGAGTGCATCAACTCTGTGGGTGGTGCTGGCATTAGAGAGCATTGTCCATTGTCTTAAAGCATTGTAAGATTTAAAATACTTAATTGTATGGCTCAGTGGAATACCCTGCTGTAATCTCTGCTCAGTCCCAAAATGTTTCTCCCTGTGCTAAACTACACCGAAACAAACTAGTCTGGAGTGGGTAAGTTACTTAGCTTAGTGATAAAACCAGTCACTACACGTCCTGAATGTGAGGAAGGTTTCCTGTAGGTCGGTGGTCTTTACTCAGTTTCATCACTTGTACATTTTCCTCGTTGTTTTTTTCTTTAACTGGGATATGTGTTGAAGGCTGGAGAGAGATCTTCAGTTTCTTCCCTGTCCTGACAGGAGATAAAGATGCAACTTTAATTTAACAAAACAACAGATGCAATCCTAACTCAAATCTCACACCAAAGAAAGCTTTTGGTAACATGCTGAAGGTGTGGTGGCTCTGCTGTGAAAACTGCAAATGGGGGGAAATCTGGTGTAGGCTGAGGTTTCTCTCCTCACTTCATGTTTCATCTTGGCTGCGATATACCTGGCTGCCAAAATGTAAATATACTGGGGCATGTAGTTGCATCTGCAGTGGAAAGGCAGCACTCCCCCATTCCCGAGGAGTGAGAGAACAGAGAAGTGGCACCATGCCACTGACAGAGGGGAGGTGTAGATGAGATGAGATATTAAGAAGGAATTCTTCCCTGTGAGAGTGCTGAGGCGCTGGCACAGGGTGCCCAGAGAAGCTGTGGCTGCCCCATCCCTGGCAGTGTTCAAGGCCAAGTTGGACACAGGGGCTTGGAGCAACCTGCTCTAGTGGAAGGTGTCCCTGCCCGTGGCTGGGGGTTGGAACTGGAGGAACTTTAAGGTCCCTCCCTACCCAAATCATTCTATGATCCTATGCTTGCTTCTGTAGGAAGGTGGTTCAGGAAGGATCCCAGGGTTCCTGGGCTGCCTTTGTAGGAATGGTTAAGCTCCAGCTGCAAGAGTAAAATGGCTGCTGAAGAGACTGCATCTCTCCTCTGCAGTGCTCACGTTGCTGGAGAGGAGCATTTGGGAGGAAGCCCTGGTCAGCCACGTGAAACGTTTCTAGCACAGGGTCAGTGTTTTCACTTCCCACCACCTCAGCATTTCAGCATTGAGTTCCTCATGGTCAGCTCTAGCCCCAGTCACCATGACTTGCAGGTATTGTTTTAGAAAGGTGTCCTTTCTCCTTTTTATAGCAAATAAGTAAATAAAACTAAGAGTTTTCTCCTGACACGATGCAAAAGTACCAACTGCAGTTCTAGAAAGCCAGGGAATGCAGGGCAAGGGCAGAAGAGTAGGTGAATCCATTGTGCATAACTTGTGCTTGAGATATGAATCATGCAGGGTGGGAGACCTTTGCAGTACCATTTGACAGCTGGTAAGGGCGAATACACTCTGCTTTTTCCTCAACTCTTTGTTTTATTAAATGGCTTTAGGGAGACAATGATGTAATTCTGAAATTCAGGCCTTGCCATACCCAAAAGTTGTTTTAAAAGCCATTGATCAATGAGACTAATGTCCTGGAGACATTTTTAACTTCCAGTTCCCAATACCCAGTGTTTCAGCCTAGTTTTCAGGTGTTTGTAGCAGTTCTCTCATTTTTCAGCTCATCACAGGTCAGGAACTCAAAGGCACTGAGGTTGAATAAAGCAACAGTTCCTCACTCTGAGCTCTGCTTTGTTTTTGTGGGAGTTGTCTGCTTCTGTAGACCTTCAGTTTCATTACTTTGTTTAAAGTTTGGTTTACTAACCTGCTCCTGGAACAGATACAACCACCAAAGCTGCTTTTTAATTAGCCCTGCGGTCCATCCGGTGTGTATGTGCTAACGTCTTGGCTGTACAATGTACTTCCAATGAAAGGAAACAGTCTGCCATAGAGTCTTATAACCTTGAGGTCAGTTTCGAGCTCAAAATTGCTTTTGATTATGGTGTTAGTATGTGTCTCAGAAAAAAATCATAAAAATCCAGCAAGCACTGGTGATTCTTACATGGTGCTGCTGAGTGACACACTCAAGTGGGATCACATCTAGATTTTAATGGAATTAACTGCTTTATTTCTTTACTACTGTGCTACTGGTTGTGAATATTCAGAGTTTTGCAACCAGAATGATGGAAAATTGGCACACAGTTCCATGACTGTGGACACGCCTGCAGTGGTTTCTACAGGAATGTAGCCTGATTCATACCTTTACTATCTGCATTTCATCTCTGTGCTATGTGATGGACAAGACCTTGTGTGCCTGAACACTTAGGGCCTAGATCTGTAGTACCATGAGGAATTTTCTTGTCTGATTAATTCAGCACATATGTTCTCCAGGAAGCCTCATGACATTGGCAGTCTTTGAGAAACATGTTAGGGCTGTGTAGATGCTATGTGTTTGCAAACCTCAGTTCCATTGGTATTTGGCTATTTGTAAGCAGAAAGAAGTTTTGGGTTTGGTTCAGAAGCTGTTAGTGTGGTTCTGGAGTCTTCTGTACATGCTCAATGTTGGACTGGTTCATGCTACCCTTGAAATCGGCTAACCAGAGCAGGATGATGGACATGATGTAGGAGTTAGGGTGCTGTAGGTGAAGGATGGTATAGAGACTGCCATAGTAGAGTGTGCTTTTAACTCATGCAGCATCATACTCAGAGCAGTTGGTAATGACCAAAGGAAAAATGGTTACAATGGTGGTAGTGGAAGAAATTTCTGACTGACTTCATGAGGTGAGGACTAGGACCACAGGCTCTGGGAGCAGCAGCGGAAGCAGCTGAGAAGCTAAACTTAATGCAATACTTGTAATGAACCAGAGATTCAAAATCACTCATTTAAAAGACTTTTCTCTGTAAGTGTTCTTCGTAGCAAAATAGAAGCAGGTGTTGACACAAGCATGATAGTAAGGTTCGTGGTCAAAGTTAGATCAAACCTCCTCTTGCAGAAGGCATTCTCTCCACTGTATTCATGTTGTTCTTCCAAAGCTTCTGAATAGCATCCAGGCCAAGTGGCACACTGGTTGAAGAGAAAAAGAGCTTGAAGCATGAAGATTAGGATATCATGGTGAAGATGCCTGAGGCCACTAGGCACTGTGTAACTGGTAGGCATCGAGTTGTAACAGGTGGAGGGTGGTCACAGACTTCTTCTAAGCATCTTTCCCTCCCCCTAAGGACTTCCTGTGCTCTGAAGAGCTCTAATTTGGCTCATTTCTAGAGAGCCGGGGAAGAGGGCGGGAGAGAGTAATAAATGGTCCCTTGAAAACAAGAGTCAGTAACACACGCATGTGACGACCTAGACAGCCTGTTTAACTGCAGCCAGAAGGAGATTGTGAGAGCACTCAAACAGGAAGCTGCAAATTCACCAAACGGTTTCGGTATCAGTGTGTTATCTGTGGTCACTTCCCTCCCCAGCTTGCGGCTAGCTTCTGGTTAGCAGAGAAAGACACTTTGAGCTGAGCTGGCATCAGTTCCCACCTACTTAATCAGTTAAGTTGTGAGCCGTGTGGTTAGCTCGAATCCCCTGGTTGTCTTGTGGATTGCCAGTGACAGGAAGGTGGAGATGCATTGAGTGGTTCAGACAGGAATAGCTTGGTTATCTGATGGTCACCCCAGAGACTGATAAAATTATGTGAGCTCTTTTCTGAGAAGATATCAAAGCAGCAGAGTCTGTTGTCTCTAACCACCTGAGGAGTTTACAACGTCAAGGGAAATTTTGCTTATCTTAAAAGCCTCAGAACTGTTAACTTGTCTTCACCCCTGCAGACCACAGCAGGGCCTTAGACTCTCAGTGCACGGAATGAAGCGTACAGACCATTGCGTGCGAAGCTGTAAAATCTTGCTGAGGAAATGTTATAGTTGAGATCTTCCAAAATTACTTCGGTGCTTCAAATTCAGAGGTGAGCAGCTTGAAACGTATCAGAGGAACCAGTATTTTCCAAGGGAGTTTTCCATCCGTGTTTTTTTCAGGCTGACACAGTCAGGAGTTAGGGATGCAAAGCCACATTTCAAAAAGCATAGCCTGTTTGATGAGCCTGGATTAATCTTAAGCCAAAATAATGGTGACTGTGACATGGGTTTGCAAAGGTTAAACCGGAGAAGATGGTCATATCTTTGGGACCACTTAGGGCACTTGGTTTGGTTTGATCATTTATTTGCTGAGCAAACCTCAGGGTTAGAAGGGACAAGTTTCGGTGAGAGACCTTGGACAAATGAGATTTTAAATTAGTATTCTCAAAGTGGCCTTGGGCAGATTGTTCTGAGCCTCAGTGCCTGAGTTTCTCTAGCCTTAAAAGGGGGTATGGTACTCATCTCCTTTGTACATTGAGATGCACAGATCGTATTTTACTGAGTATTTATTAAAACGGGAAGGTAGTTCTGAACAGAGGGTCCTCCTAATGTTTGTGTCTTGTGCCTAGAGTATAAGGAGCTCTGTTGTCTGTGCTGTTTGTCCCGTGACCCTGTCTGACCACCCCTCTCCTCAGCTCCTGTCCTCAGGCACAGCCCCACTCCCCTCACTGCAGGTGCCCACCCTGGCAGCAGCTGACATCCTGCAGACGCTGCTGAGCATCCATGGGGAAGGCAGTGCCGGCCACTGGAGCGAGGGGCTGGGATGTCTTACACCACTGGGGCAGAGGCTCCCATGGCCTGTACCTATTGGGGCCATCATCTTGACCCTTTCTTGCTGCCAACCTTGCAATAAAAGCAAAAGTGAGCTCAGCGGCAGGGCTCCGTGTACCTGCACGTCGTCAAAACTTCCTAGTGAATTCACACAATCTGGTGTGTGATTTGTAGCTGTAATGAGCTCCATAGTGAAATCCTGCATGTCTGTTGGTTTTGTTCAGGGTTTGAAGTAAAGCCTGTGTGTTTGTAAGGGCATGTGTCTGTACAGGAGGCATGTAGGATGCTTTTGTCTGCTGATGTTGCTTGGCTCAGCCTCTGTCAATGACAACCATAACAATCAGTGCATTTTTGACTCAAAGCTATTTCCTTTCCTGGTGCAGATTATGTCTGGTATGCATAACGTGTTAATTTAACAAAGCAGTTCTTTTGATACAGCTTTAATTTTTTAACAACAGCTCGGGGGCAATGATGTACAGATTATATAGTGTCAGTTTCCCAATTAAAGTTTTACAGGAAAATACTCTGGTTTTGCTTTAAGCCTGTGTTGAATCTTCCTTCTGGCACTTGTGCAAATGGAAACTGTGCTATTGCAAAGCATCCATTTGAAACCTTGAAATATTTATTGAGGCTGCATTGAATACTGAAGTAGGAATCTTCCTGTAGGCTTGTTGGTGTCTGTCATACGCATATATTTTGTAATTAAATGTCTGGAAGCTTGTGTGTGTGCGTGTGTGGTTGGTTTCTTGTGGGTTTTCTTCTTTGCAGGTGGTTGTTGTTACGCTGTTTTTCCTGATAAGTGCATTTAACACATCCCTTTTAAGAGTTCCTATGAAATCTTACCCAAAGCAAGACCACATCTTTGATGTATAGCGATGAGCTCCTACTAATTGTTGTACAGAACACTGAGAAGGTTGTTAAACTGCTGCCCTTCCTAGAATGCCAGACCTTGTGAAGATCATTCCTGTAGCATAATTCCTCCAAACCCTGTTTGAAGGGTATGGAGTAGAGAGCACCTGAAGGGACTAGAAGAAAAGATTTAAAGCACTGCCCACAAACTTGAAAGGATTTTTATATATATATATATATATAATTGGTTTTGTCTTTCCTTCTCACCTCTTCTTCCCAGCCCTTTGTCTCGGCTAATATCAGGTTGGTGACTTTTCCTGTTTGCATCACCTGGAAGCATCAGGGACTCACCATATCCAAAATTGTCACCATATCCACGAAAGCCTCTGACCCAGAGCATGCTCCAAGGGATGTGATCGTGTGGAATGTAAGCTGACACTCAAAGGGCAAAGCAGAGTAGCACTGGCAGTAGACAGGACCAGGAGCCATCAGCTCCAGGGACAAAAGAACAGGTCACTGTGAACCTGCAGAACCAAGAGCTGATGGCATCTCTCTTGGGCCCTGGTCTCTGATGTCTTGGTGACACTCTCAAAGTACAAGCCAATGCTCAGTCCAACCATCACTCACCTGGAAGTTGATGAGAAGATGAACTGGAGTATCAGATACATAATTTAGATTAGCCTGCAGCCTGCAGCAGCATTGGTTAGTGCCCAGATTTGCAAAGACACATGGTAGCATGAAGATCTCTGTCACTGCATCTAAAGCTGGCCATTAGTGGGGAAGTACAGCTGCTTTTGCAGGAGAGTGAGCGTGGTCTGTGAACCTGCACCGACCCAGCAGGCTGGGGCTGGGGCAGGCAGCTTCTCTGATTCACATTGTGCTGAGAGCCTGAAATACTCTGCTGCCAAAGTGCCAGGGCAGCCACCTGGCCCACTTTGAAACCAAAGGCTGCTGTCTCGTGTGTTTATCATTTTCCTTGTTTTCTTTCATTTTCTATTTCCAACTAATGTCTTTGGATTAGTCCTACTGCTAGATCATTATGACTTTCAGATCTACATCTTTTTCTCAAGCTTGGCTGCATTATTTTTGGGCAGCTATTTAAGACTTTTATTATTTTTTAAAACACATTATGTCCTTATTTGCATATTTGCATTTCAGAACAAACAAACAATGATATTTCTCACAGTACATCATTCTTCAAATATTTTTCTTAACAAGAAGAACTTTTTCAGGCATGCCAGAATCAGCTTCATTATGTGAATCCTATTTATGGATCCTATTTAGAGCATGAGAAGGGAAGGAATTAAAGGGGCTGTTTCCACAAACACTGTGGTGCCATGTAAGAAGGTGGGGTAGAAGTTAGTTTATATTTCAAGGAAATGATAGTAATTCCCTGGAAGAAAGGCTTTTGTTTCTTTCTTTTTTCTTCTCAATGTTTCTTCTGCATTGTTTCCTTCATCAGACACTGGGACAGAGGCTGAGGGCCTAAGCAGAAGGGCAGAAGGCTTGGGGAACTGGGCTGGGTCTGCAGGATGAGGGGCACCATATAGAAATCCTTAGTGGACACTAAACAAGATAAACACATCAATCTGTTACATTGCTGTGGTATGATGGGCTCTTGATATATATATATATGAAAAAGATAGGCATTTATGTGGGAAATAAAAGCTAATGCATTGATTATCAAAACCAAAAGAAATTGATTCTGCAGCAGTGTTTTATTTCATTGACTTTATTTGTATAATAGCCAATGATTGATGTAAAGTTAATTATTTTATCTGAAGGATGTAAGCACAGGCTGACAACAAGTCTCTGCGTCACTGATGGGTTTCACTGTGATTTGGTGCAGAGAGCACAGGTTTGTGGGCAGTGTAGCTTGTCATGCCCAGCTTCGTCCATGAACTTGGTAGGGTTTGAAGCATCCTGGGGGAAGGGAGGGACAGCAAAGCAACCCAGAGGTTTTGCAAAGTGTTTCTGTTGAGTTCCTCAGTTGAATAATGGCCGCTGAGCTGTTGGGTTGGCAGGATTGATGTGATAGTTGCTTTTGGATCTGAATACTGAAACTTGAATAGTCTTGCAAATATCAAGGAAATTGGTTCCTCGAAAGCTTCCAGTACTACTGTAGCATTGAATGAGGAAAATAATGGAACCTGGTTTACGTAATGTAGTTTAAATGGAATGTACATGTTTAAACATGCATGAAGAGCAATGCAAATGAACTTTAGATTAATCTGATGCTTAGGAAGGAGGAGTTTGGCATGTTTTTAACTCAGGTGTCCACATGCTGCCCATCTTGTTGGACCAAAGTGCTCTGACACACTGTGTGTACATCAGCGACTTGTGCTTTAAAGTGTCAGTGCAGGTGGTTGGGTCAGCAATCAAAAACAGGCTCACTGGGAAGATCAAAGAGGAGGGCAGGTCCACAAAAGAGAAAAATTAGAAGGGCAGTTTGCAGTTTCACATTAATTTTCTTCATTGCTATGCTGGAGAGCCGGGGAAAGCGAGGAGGTGATGATTGCATGCAAGGGTTGAGTCCTCTGGACTTGCTCTGACAGCTCCATATCCTTCTTATGTTGAGGCTAGAAGAACAGCACATTTGGCACCTCTCCAGAGTTTTTGGGGGGCAAGGAAGGGGTTTTGGAGGTTTTGGCTTTGTTTTACGTGAGGAATGGAGTGTGAAAGATCCTCTATAGGACTGGTTTTTACTTCACCTCACAGATGTTTTACGCCTGATCCGATCAGAATCTTATCTCTGATCTGTCTTTGCCTTGGGCAAACATCCTTGTGGGTTTTCTGTTCAGGTAGCTCTTTACCTGGCTGGCCCCAGACAATGAGTGGGAGAACAGGAGGATTTCTTTCATCTCTATCAATGTCGGCAGTAGGAAATTGCAGGAGTCCTGAAAAAGCCCAATATATGGAGGGAGAGGGTCTTTGCTGGCTAAGCAGGACCACAGCATGGCTGTGGCCTGGGGCTTTACTGCGTGAGGTGTTTTTCACTCACCAGTACCTTCTCAAGCTGATTGATTTTGTCTGAATTTGAGTTAAAAGAAGTGAATTCTTATCAGCAGTTTTGAAACCTAAGGCAAACATGTCACTGAAAATAAGCTTACAGTGGCTTGATCAAGATCTCATGAATTGAGGTTTTCAGACATTTAAATGTGTTCAATTGCTGTAAAGCTGGAAGCACAGGTAGGAAGGACTCATAATTAAAGTTGCATTGTGAGGAACTAGATTCAGAACTCCATGGAGCTTTCCTGTTGGTATCTTTTGATTTCAGACTTAGAGTAATGTGCTTTTAATATTTTGGGGGTTTCAGTTTGCTCAAAGGCTGTTGTTCTTTAACTCAGACCTCCTCTATAAATGGTGGGATTTTCTGACTTAGAGCACTGGTGGTTTTCAACCTCTTCCAGTTTGCAAACACCCTAAGAGAAACAGCACTGAAATTGCAGAGCCCTGTATTTTCAGTTTAAGGCCATCTTGACCACAAGCTTGCTTTTCTTAGCTACGTTTTTACAGCTCACTGAGGAAGTACTCAGCAAAGCTGGAGGTCTGATGTCCCAGGGCTCAAAACCAGTAGCTTGTTACAGTGGGGCCCTGTTTCTGGCTCTGCCTCTGAGCACTGCTGTAGCATGAATACAGACTGTGCAAACCACATTTTACAGAAACTGTGTTCTATAAAAGTGTATCTTTAGCATCAGAGCAGACTCCGCTGCAGTGGGCTTTCTTCCTTCCGACTGGAGCTGGGGTCAGGTTTGTTTGGATGTTGTGGTGGACTCTTGACGCCTACTTAATTTTGTCAGAGTGGTATTTTTGTGACACTGTGGTGCCATGAGAGCTGTAAATGATCCCGTTACTCAAGTAGACTTTATAATTTGGTTGGAAAATTGCTTTCCAGTGAAATTCAGCCTAAAAGTTACCGTGTTCATTAGCCACTAAAGCGACCTAGAGTAGTACGGCTCGTGGATTATTTTACAGTGTGTGCTTTTCTGGTTGCTTGCACAAATGTAATACAAAAGTTGCTTTTATATTAATCTTTAAAGTTGCAGCCTTAAATGCTTATAATTTCAGCATCCTGAATGTTAACCAACAAAGGAAGCATGGTTTTGTGTTCAAAGCCAGGAGGAGGAGACAGGAGGTCTGTGTTGTATTCCCAGCACTCCTATAATCTTGCTCTGCGATCTCGGGCATGCTGTTTGTTGTGCCTCAGTTAACTCATGCGTGGGGCAGGGAGACCTTTGGGGTGCGTTGACAGGCCTGGTTTTGTGAAGGCTTTAATGGTCTATGGGATCTGCTGGTGGAAAAATGTGATGTTCAGAGTGCAGGAATCCATGGGCTTATGTTACCCCAACAGTTAAAAATGATGTTTCTTCCACTTCTGGCCAGGGCTGGCATCTGCTGTGAACATCTTCATCTTCGATATTATTTTCCTCCATTCTATCTTGCACAGAGAGCCTCAAGTAGATGGGGAATTTTGGAATCTGTGAAAGCACAGGTGATGGCTTATCCTTGAATCCTGCCTGGGTATCCATGTGTAAGGTTACCTCTCCCTGTAAAAGTTCCTGCGGAAGCCTGGCACAGCATGTTACAGATGGCCCCTTATTAACTCTGAATTTCCCCAGTTTCTTTGCTTTTCCAGGTTTGAGTTAGCCAGCTTGATGTTACTTCAGAGCCGTCCTTTTGATGGCTGGAAACGATAATAGCCTGTGTCATCTGCCCTTTAGATGGAAGGGTTATGCCTCGTCCTTTATTCCTTGGCTCTCCCTACAAAACCCATCCCACAATGCACCCGAGCCGCTCGCAGGTGTTCCCGCGGATCTGCCCTCTCACATGCACCGCTAATTAGTAACAGAAGCTAATGGCCCAGCATGCGGCCATCAAAGGGCTGACAATTCCAGCCTTTCCAAAGGGCCCTTTATGTCAAAGCCCCCCACGAGACCTGTCCGGCTGAAAAGACTATTTGTCTGTCCCTGTGTGCGGGCCTGCTGCAGCGCCGCGGCCGGCTGCTGGCCTCACGCTGCGCCCCTGACTGTTGCTGCTAGCAACAGATAAAAATCACTGTTAACCACAGCGGGGCCCACAGCACATCAATCATCTGGCCCAGATAAAGGCCTCGGGCCTTTGGCCCTATCCTTCGGTTGTTTCTAAATAATTTCCAGTGGCTGAGCATGCTATGGTGTAGGCTGGGTAATTCAGTCCAGAAAACTTCATTTCACTAAAAATGCTTTGATTCTCCTTCTTTTTTTTTCTTTTCCCCCTCTCTCTTTTTTTTTTTTTTTTTAAAGACTGTTTTTGTTCAAATAGATGTTTGTTTCGAAAGGGGGAATTTCACTGATGAAAGGGATGCCGTGGAAGTTCAGAGTGAGAATAATAAATAAAACTCTGTGGTTAAATGTAAAGTACAACCCAACGGGCAGCAAAGGGAATTAGCATTTACCGGGAGTAACAAAGCAACTTGGCACTTTAGAAGACGCCTCTCTTGGCTTCAGCAGCATTCAGCTTCCTGAATTTATATATATTTAAATAGAGATTAATCTTTATATATGGATAACATCATTTCCACCACACCTTTATTAAAGAGATTTATAGCTGAGTATCAAATTACACTTTTAAAACAGCCTGGTTGATTTTTTGGTAGCAGCAAATCATATTTGTAACTCTGAATAACTAAACAAATTTGACAGTAGCAAATTTTCTCCATGACACAGCTAATTCTTCATCCTGTCTTAATGCTCTGCTGTAAAGCCATAAGAAATTGTGATGCTTAGAGCCTGACAGTCATAGGTTTTGTTCTTGCCACTTAGCAATCCTTCAAAGAAGAAACCACTGCAGTTTAAATTGAGGGACATCACAGGCTTACGGCAGAGAAACGCT
The DNA here is from genome assembly GCF_000696875.1 of Nestor notabilis. Taxonomy (NCBI): domain Eukaryota; kingdom Metazoa; phylum Chordata; class Aves; order Psittaciformes; family Psittacidae; genus Nestor; species Nestor notabilis. The sequence continues at coordinate 178,699 of NW_009944068.1, forward strand.
CTCTGTAGATAAGCCCTGTTTTGCAATCTTGCTGGCTGGTGCTGTAAGGATAGGCTAGGTAGGATATAGTGGGATACTGAAGGTAAAATCAAGTGTTAGGTCGGAAATAAAATCTCTGTGGAAGCCCTAAAAATTAAATCTAGTCAGCCTGCCTCCTGCACAAGCATCTTTGCATACTAATTGCATGGGCCTTTGTATTATTGTAGATACTAATTACCAGTAGTTCTCAGTGGGAATTGGACACCTAATTCTCTAATGCTGCTTTTAACCTCCCAGCTTACAAGCCTTGCATTTCAAGGCACCTCGATCCCACTGGTATCTTCCAAGTACAGGCTGGATCCAGCGCATGTGCACTGCTGCTTTTTAGGTGACAAAGAATCCTGGAGAAATTTAAAGCCTATACAACATTTTTCGGTTGGATCATGGGTGTCAACAGCGGCTGGGCAGGTTGGCTGAAGACATAACCCAGAAGCTGATCTACATTACCTTCTTATTGCTTGTATGGCAGTGTTTAATCTAAAAGGGGCAATTAGAAAGAGATAAATTCCCACCTGACTGGTACTAATGGGAGGTGAGCCTTTCCTTTCAGGTGGACAAGACAGCATCCAGAATGCCTTTAACAAAGCGCTGAGCTTCTGAGGTATGACTTGTTGCTTTCTGGAACCCTGGTATGTGTTTCATACTTCACTGGATGAATATGATGATTTTGTGAAGTTTTCTATAGAAATAGGAGGGACATCAGCCTGGAAAAATACATTTGTGCAGTATGTCCTCCAGTATCTTCTCTGAAGACAAAAGAAATGTTAAGATTGATCCTGATGGATTTTGAAATAGGCAACAGTAAAATATTTTTCAGCAAGCAGGGTCACTGTAAATGCCTGCATCAGATCTGAATGGTGCCACTACTCTGTTCTTCCTTTTGCTTTTTTTTAAAACTCCTATGTAATGCTGCCTAAGAAATAATGCAGGCAACGACAGAAAAGGGTAGGCTTAAATAACCCTGAGGGTGCTTATCTTCCTTGGCGTTAACTTCATATCCACATTCATTATGTGAATGGGCCGGGGAAACTGTTTCTGTGTCAAATTGGAGTGCAGGGTAGGTTGAACAGACTCGGTTCAATTTTAGGTAATGGTATACAATCATCTATACGGCGATGCGCAGTACATGGTGTAGTCCCTCATTTAGAGAAGTTTGAATGCATAAAGCCCTATAAGAAACACTGTGATAACTCAGTTTCTTCTTTTTAGGGAGAGATGCAGTGCATACAATTAGCTCCTCCATTCCCTTCCCTCCCTTCTTTTAATAACTCCAGTAGAGCTTCCCTCCATCTCTAATACTGCCTTGCCAGGGTTGAACTTTCAGTGTAGCTGTGCTTGCGAGGAGGATGGGGAAACACATGAGAGATCCTCAGGCAGGAGATCGACAGGCACATTGACATGGCCATTACTATTCCATGGCAGACAGGACAGGTTTCTCTTCCATCGCACCACTGCATGCATATATCAGACACAAGACAGTTTCAATCTGAATGGGAAGATGTGTGGAGTCGGTACATTGCTACAAGACACATGATACTTGGGCAGAGCAGCTTCCAGAATCTTAACTAAACGTCTGATCCTTGCTGTACAGCATGGACAGTGTTGTGCTGAAAGGCTGCTTGTGGAAAATGCAACAGCACTTGCTGATAAATGTTCTTCGTGCTAATTGACCACCGTGTTTGCAGACAGATGTGCTGACCTAGAGCTTCCCACGTGCTCGTGCAAATCCCTGAGATGGGCTAATTAGCTTCTCCATCTTCATTTCCATGGCAAACCCACTGAACAGAGTTATGCAAAACAAGTGAAAGAAAACATTGGGCTGTGAGGAGGAGGAGACCCAGGCTGCATATAATTAGAGTGTTAAGAAACAGCCAACGCTGGGTGTTCCTTCAGTGGGAAGACACAAAACGTCCTCTTCAATGGGTACATGAGAGTTTAATAAATAGTAAGGAATGATCAGAAAGTCAGGATTACATTTTCCCTACCAATTTTTAGATTATGTCACTTAATAGAATTGAGGCTCTCAATTCCTTAGTAGTAATGGCAATTTTTTAAGCTTTATTTGCCCTCAATAAGCTGATAGCAGTAGTTTTAACCTTGACTTTAGCATGGGGTCTTGTTTGGGACAGATCTAGCAGATGTTAATCTTGGAAGTAGCTCTTCTGAAGCTGAACAAATCACGCGGGTGAGCAAATGGAGTAAACGCTCACCTGAACCCTGGGAGCTGTCATGCCTCGCTGGCTGCAGGCATGCTTTAGTTGCTTGTTGCAGGCCATGCAGGCTCTGCTCTTCACAGGGGTTTGGATCACATCTGAGCTCTGCAACTGTAAAAACAGTCATGAGGTGTTGAACAAGTGGCATTTCCTGTGCAAGTCTAGGCTAATATGTAAGACACTCTGATACTGGAAAAAAACAGGTTGTCCTTTTGCCTTAATAGGATGCCATTCCTTGGGATGGAACAAATGCTTTTTTGGAAGAACTTAGATGATATCAGAGTTTCTTGGTTTTCTACACAAACTAGGCCATGACTTTTGAACGGCATTGTGAATTATGAATGGCAGCTAATACGTGTTGACATAATGTATTGCTCACAGACCTGTTGTAGGTGTTGCTCAAAAGTGGGCCCTGGCACCCACCCTATATTGGTTCTATGTATTTTTCATACATAGTGTATTGTCGAAAGGGAATCCAGAGCCAGTCCCCTTCAGGGATCCCTCTGAGAGGTGCTTCTAAACGCAAAACCAGGAAGCTTCACCCTGCTTTTTAAGGCATTTTGATAGGTACATTGTAGGAATCATTTTAATCACAGTGACTGCTGCTAGGCAGGGAGAAGTTTACTTTAGTTTTTTTAATTACATAGAGCTCTGCTGGCAACATTTGCTTCCATTTGTGTTAGATTGATGCCTGGCTCAACCTAGACAATCCAGAACTGCCGTAACTTTCCAGTGTTACTGCCATAGTTTAATGGTGTCCGCTGGTTATTGTATGCTGTGCATCACCCTATTGATCGCCATCCAGCTCGGTGTTTCTGATCCACGAGAGGATGAGATGTTGTTGTATGTGGCATCTTTCCAGTGTGGGGGTGCTAACACTGGGGCCTGTCTTGCCATTTCTTTGAACGTGGTGTTGATCCCACCACCTTGTGTGTTTAAATTATTGCTAAATTGCAGGATTTAGAAGCCACAGGAATATTGCTTAAAGAACTCTTCTCATAAAACAGCTCATTAATATGTGTGCTATTCAGGGGTTGCCAAAAGTTTTGTGGTCTGTCTTGCCTCCTCCACTCTTCACTCCTCTCCACCATCAAAATGTCTGCAGGAAAGCGTGGGCAAAATTCATTCCCTTGTGGCTGTTTCAAACTACACAGTTCGGGCTCATCCTTTGATCCCTCCTCATGACTTTATTTCATTATCCCTTAAGTATAAGGAGGAAAGTTAATGACATCATAAAAACTAGAACTCTATAAAAGATGTTTCTGCTGATTTACTGCCAATGTACTAGCAGCATGTCATATAACTGCCCATTAAAGATGGTGAGTTGCTCTCCTGCCTGCAGCTTTCCTTATCACCAGCCCTTTTATTTATGACCAGATTATAGGGATTGGGTGTGCACAGTAAAATGTAAAACTTATTTTTATCATGCATATAATTAACCCTTTAATTATAGAATTAAGTCGCATCCATCCTCCTTTTTTATTTGAAGAAGTATTATTAAATATTTCTGTTTGTCTTCAAAGAGCTTAGTGTGTTGCTGAGAGAATGCAGTTCATGGTTTCTGGTTATACATGTCTGCCTTTCCCTTTCCAAGCATTACCTAAACAATTCTGAATCAGGGAAGTGGCCAACAGAGGTAATAGAAGCTTTCTTACTAAGATAAACAAAATCAGATTTTTCCAGTTCAAGGAAGTTGCATCTGGTCTGTGGAAACCCTGATCATCTTCCTTGTCTGTTCCTTAAACTTCCAGCTCTTTATACATCCTTCCTTCAGCCCCTCAGGATACATAGTCAGCTTGGTAAGTAGTTATTTGAGACCCCATTTCCCATCACAGAATCCATCACCACTCTCACTGTGATGGCTGATTTGTCTGGTTGTGCTACTTTAAGCTCTTGCTTTGTGCAGCAGAATGTGTATGCTTCTTTAACACCCTTCCCGTTGGACTCAGTGCCAGCTGTTTCAAAGAAAGCCTCTCATTTTGGCTACCAGTAACGATTTGGAATGCCAAACACCCCCTCCCTCCCACCTACAACTCTAGGTACTTCAAGATAAGCTTCATATTCTGAAAGCAAGGCTTCTCTTCAAGTGTCTCAAGTTGTAGATAGGGCTGGGGGAAAGGTTGGGTGTTCAAAGTGATATATTGCTCCTGAGAACCTTGGCCATTGAAGTTACTTGTTTAAAATTAATCATGTTCCCTGTACATCAGGCATCTTCTGTTAATGCAATCATAATGGTTTGTTTGCTAGATACTGGCACTGGATCTCAGTCTTGGGAATGCACTATGATCAACCTTATACATTATTAAAAGATGTTTGTCTTTTAGTCTTTTACCCTGTTAGTTGTTGTGATTTCATTTTGCTGATCGTGAATCGCTGACAAAGAATAGGCATTCCTCAAGTGAAAAGCAAGAACAAAGCTTTCAGTTCATACCCTCATACCCTGGCTTTATATTAATACCTACATAGTTCTTGGGAGCATCTAAGAACAAATGTTCTTTAATATCTATTTTGCTGGGGTTTTCCTTGGCTGACGTATCAGTTTAGGATTTCCATGTGCAGTGCTGATAGGCTGTCACAGGGAGACGATAGCGAGAGAGGGATGCTGTGCCAGCTACACGTTTGTCACTTGTCTCAACTGGGGAAAGCTTTCTGATGGTTTCAATTGTTCTGAGCTGGTTTCCTCCCCCTCCTTGCAGGAAAGAGAGGGAAATGTGATGTATGATTGCATAAGCTTGTTTTTACTCGTGTGACTGATGGAATAGGAGAAGTTCCAAATGAGGAAGTCATAAAGAAAAATAATAAAGGAAGGAAGCAATGAATTAAAGTCCCAATGCTTTGTTGTATGGCTGTGATTTATAAACAGGTATTTATTTATTTCTTGCTGAAGGAATTCCATCTCTGTATAGAGTAAGACGGATAATAATATTTAAAAATAAAGTATTACTGTGTCCATCCTGGACCTTGGCTGCCTGTGATCAGCTCACATTCATTTTCTTCTATGAGCTTATGATTCTCTTTACAGTACACTAGAAGTCTCTAAGCTGACAATAGCACTGATGCTGAAAGACCAGGCAATAGGCAATAGTTTTATTTTTGCTCTATCCCCATTCTGAGAGGAGTAAAGAGTAGCAAGTACCACCCTGTTCTAAGGAAAAAGTATTTAGGATGAAATACATTCTTAATTACAAAACTGTTCTAGTTGATCTGATAGCTTCAAATGATGCGGTACAACGCTGTTGCCTTCGAGGCAAACCTTGATACTTGTCTAACTCTCTATTAGGTGGGTGTTCAAATTGAATGGAGACTTCCCAGGTCCCTGGATGTCTAAGCCTGAAATTCAGAACCTGTCTAACAGGCAAGGGAAGCCTTTTCCATGAACCTGTCCTTACATACTGGCTTTTAGGGTGATGGTATCTCAGCTCATTGGCTTAATGAGAAAAGGCCTTCTAAAACATGATGGTTAGATATTCCATGTATGTGTTGGACCAGATATTCCAGGAGTCCCCTCCCCCTTGTGTGGGCTTCCAAAGATCCTGTGCTCATTGAAAGCTTAATTAATTAATGAGTAATCAGTTCTCAGCTCTAGGGTATCAATTTGAAGGAAAAATTGATTTTCAAGCCCAAATGTCTTAGACCATTTATATTCTGAAACTCCCGTGCATGTCATAGTCCTATTTAGAAAAGTGTTCAACTCCACTCAAGGGCAGGCAGCCTGAGGAATAAATTAATTCTTACCCATCAGAGAGTGAATATTACAGAGAAGCTTTGAATATCAGTGTGCTGGTGAGAAGGAAGCTTGTGATTCTCATACCTGAATCAAACTGACCAAGTATTTAAAATGCACATTTCGTTGCTGCCAGACATTTACCTAGCATGAGCATTAATAGGATGAGAGGGGAAAAATTAGAGGTTCAACAATAATTCCAAGTTCTCTGTTTATAGTGTGAGAAATCATCAATTAATTCCATACCTGGAATAAAACATGCCCTAAGGTCTACCATCTGCCCACATTTAAACTTGAAGATAATAGATTTGGAAGAGAAGTTTATAATTATTTGCTAGGTGGTTCTGATTAATTTACAAGGAAAATTGCTAATACTGATAGTGTATTACCCTGGGGCCAAGTGGAAATCACAGGATTGCAGAAAGGGATAACATGTAAATGATGGCTTCTGTGTTATCTGTTAGGCTGATTGGACACTCTGATTATTTTTCTTAAGCCACTAATGGATGCATATAAGATTAGAGTGTGCTTTGGACAACATGACTATAATTCTCACCTAACAGGCTGTAGAAAATCGGAAGTAAATATATCCCAGTGGCATTCTTAGAAATTAAAAATGCTAAAGCCTAGATTATGAAATTATAATAGATTTACACCAGTGTGACTGAGATCAGCATCTTGCCTTGTAGCACTGAAAAATACACTTACAGAGTGATCTATACTGGAAGCCTTGGAAGTTATCATATAGGGAATGCACATGAGCAGTCTACTGTGGCAAATACCTGTGTGCTTTAAAGATGTGGTGAAAAAGCCGCTGTAGAGTCTTGCATTAAATTCAAGTTGAAACAGACTTTACTGGACTATAGCCCAGTGGGTCTGGAAGAAGATAATTTATCTGGAACTTTGAAATATTTAGGTTTGGCTGCTATTTACCCACACTGGAGAACACTGTGAGCCTTCTGTGCACCATTACAGTTACAGCTGCATGATTAAAGGCTGACCTTTAAAAAGAGTGTGAATTCTGTGTTGCCAGGGTACAACTGGTAGAGCAAAAGACGTGTGTGATGTACACAGTCCTGCAGCAACAGAGGAGAATGGTATGGTGAGGCAGAAAACCCTAGTCTCCATGGCTCCTTGTCCCCTCTACTCCTACATGGTTTACTCAGTGGTAGCAGGTGCTGAATGGAGAAGGATCCCAAAGCACTCCAGGTAGGGCTTTAAATTTGGGTAAAACTGCCTCATCCATTTGAAACAGCAGCAACCACCCACATGGTGCCTCCTTCCCTATGCCAGATTTCTCTGCTCATGTGGATTTACAAAGAACGTGCCTCCCCACAACTCTTCATCCCCTGTAGTCTGTGTGCCCTTTACCACCCCTAAATCAAATTCCAACACATCACTCCATATGAAAACAAGGAAGAAACCGAAGCAAGTCATTACCACTGATTCTTTGCTTGGGGTGGGGGCTGTGAGCAGTAGTCTCGCTATTTCTTCTCCATGGTCTTTGTGCTGGCTCATACTTAAATGCTGTAGGGATCATTAGCCATAGATGTTATTAGTTGATGCCTAACAACTGTATCTCATATATTGTTTCAGAGACTGTAAATTTTCACTTAATGGAAAAAGTGTTGCGTGTATGTGTAACAGAAGGTTTGAGGCTTTATGCTAATATCAAGTAAATAGGTCTGAGGTTCACCTGCAAATGATAGCTGAACCATTCACTTTTCCTCTCCCTCTCTGAAAACTGATGTAATGCACTGCAGCCAGTGAGACACCCATGTTCAGAGCACAGCATGGCTGGACATAGGTCATGGAAATGGTTGCAAGACAATTCCAGTCTTCTCCAAATCTCCCTTTAAATGTAGTGATGAGACCTTTGCACCATAGTAGGGTGAAATCAGAGCTGCCACAAGGTGCACATTAGATAAACCTAGTGGGTTCTGTGTTCATTTACACAGAATGTTCTTGTATTCTGAAGTGCAACACCTTTGTGACCTGCTTTCAGCTCCTGGCATGTTCAAGAGGAATAATATTACCATGAGCAAAATTTTGCTGGATATAGAAATAACCAGCTTTGAAGGAACACATTAAATAATTTAAGACCATGATGCTCATTCTCAGATTGACATCTTGTCCCATCCCACCACCATCATATGACATGCAAATAAAATAATAAACACACCCAGTGAGTTTAGTTAAAATACAAAATAAATGTTTCCTTCAGCGATTTCCTTCCTAATTTTTTGTTGTAAGTGATAATTGAAACTCTGATGTTATCCTGGAGGATTAAAGTGATTATTGTCTTAATATAAAATACAGGTCCTTGTACGTCACTGTGTAGCTGGGATGGAGCGGGGAAGCAGAGCATGTTGGATCTGTATGCTCAGCAGCTCGTCTTCGTAGCCTTGTGCTTGGCAACTTACACAGCATCTCCCTCAATTTCATCAGACCAAATAAGTTATGAGTCTTTAGCCCCTGACAGCCTGCTGCATTTTTAGCAGGGAGAGGTATCAGTCGTAACAGAGGAAACAACAGATTGGAATAGGTTCTTGTTTTCCTTCTCTGTTTCCCCATCTTGTGTTTTCTCTCTCATTGTTGAACTTTCCCTTACCTCATCCCTTCTGCTGAGAGCTCTCCTAGCTGCCACTCATCTTTAAATAGTCTTGATAACTTGCAGTATCAGTTTTGTGCTGGTGGATTGTTGCCATACGCCAATGTAAGTTGTCAGTGAGCATCTGAAGCAGTCAGCCGATCCACTCTTCCCAAGCCCTGCTGCTGCGTGAGCCAGGGAGCCTACCCTGAAGCCCCTGCCTTGCCTTGGATGAGGCTTGGCTCTTGGGGGGCAGGGACAGCTGTGCTGGTATCAGACCTTGCAGTCTGATAGAGATCTGGGCGAAGATCTCTTTCCATGGTCAAGTGCTTAATTTAGGGCTGAGCTGGTGGAGCAGCGAGAGGACAGGCTGTGGAAGCGTACTCCAGGCTCTGTACGTCCGTCAGCTGTCTGGGCTCCTTCTTGCCCTGCTCTCCACCTGTGGTGCAGTGGAATTGTGTCTGCCTGGGAGACGAGTGCCAGGAGAAGGCGTCGCGTCTGCCTCATGCTGCAGCAACTTTGGCAATAGGTTTGGTAGTGATTTCCCCTGATTTAATTGTGCAGACAACTGTCTATTTACCATCAGTATTTACAGCATTTTTGTTAAAGCTAAACAGACACATGCTCCTTGTCACTGTCACAGTGTCAGGAAAGTTGCAGATACTTCATTTCCAACACTTCCTTTTATTGTCCACAAACTACCCTGGAGAAACTGGAAAGGGCTACCTGCCAGCTGCATTGTCTTGCCTGGATCCGCTTAGTTACACCTCAGCCCTTCATTTTCAGAGAGTTTTATCTGAGCATAATGTTGGGTTTTTTTCCCTCTGGTAACTTTTTAATTAATATCCCACAACTGTTTCAAAGTTGGGAGAAAGAGTTTTTTGATTTCTCTTTTAGTGGTTAATTTTAATTATTCACACCATTGACTTCACTGAGTTAAACCACTATAATCTTCTGTGTGAAACTGATCTTTGGAACAACAGGAAAATTATTCTTGCTTTTTTGGAAGCAAAATGGCTGAAGTGCCAGCAAAGCCAAGTGTTGCTGCTCTGCTGTGTCCTAATGCGTGATGCCCACAGTCTTCCCTCCTCTACACTGACCAGGAGGATTAAATATACAAATTCCATTACATTAGTTCCGGCTTCTGTCTGTACTTTTTCATTGCTGCTCCATAGCTATGAGACTGAAACAGAGTGTTGACAGGCACAAAAGGGGACATTGGTAGCACTGTGGTGAGTTTGCTGTGTTATTATCGATGTTCACCATCCCGTGGCATCCACTGAAACATCTTTGCTTTAGCAAAACACTTTCAGCTTTCGAACTCGGGCATCTTAATGGAGAAAGCTTGTGTCTGAGTTATGTCTCACAGCATCAAATATGAAAATACCCTAACTAGCAGGATGGTAACCCCCCGCCTATTGTTGTGAAATGCACATTGTTGGCAATATTGCAAATGAAAACAGGAAAACATGGTATGAAGGAGCATTGTTTCAGCAACTTCAGTGCTCCTTCAGTTGGATTTATTTAGACGTTGCCTGTGGATTTGGTTATTTTTAAGTTCCTATTGTTTTTAGTAATTATGTTTATTGCAGCAATGTGTAAGGATCCCACTTGCATTAAATGCCAAGTCCTGTGTTGTCCTATTCAGTTCTGCTTAACTTCAGCCACTGCTCATCCTGTCACTTTTCAAACTGGCTGCCAAAGTCATTAGCACCTTTTAATAATTGTAGGTGCTTATCATTACAGAAGCACCAGCAGCTACTTTTCTAGTGCTAGTGCAGATGGGGCACAGATGAGATGTTAAAATGACACTAATAACCTCTGGTCCACACCAAATCCAATTCAGAAGTGATGGTGCAGAGCAGTGCCCACAGCCCCCCAGAGGGTTATGGGCCCATGAGCTGTCCTCTCCCTCGGTTACACAGGGGCTTCACTGAGCCATGGGTGCTGATTTGAGCATCCTAGTTTAACTGCAGCAGTAGCTATCTCCCTGTAGCACAGCTATGTACTCTTACTGGTATCTGTTCCAACTAAGTAGATTAACATGTTTTTTAAAGAGTGATGGTGGGAGCTCCTGTAGACAGGAGTTTCAGTAGACAGGTTTTTTCTTTTGAAGTAAAATAAAACCAGGAGCTGCAAATTGCCCATTAATCATATAACAGGTCTGGCCTGAAGTGCCGCTGGGTCCTGTGCCCTGAAATCCTTTATCAGCCAGGACAAGAAAATTAGACTTCCGAGTTAATTTGACATTTAAAAATATATATAAACAGGCAAGTAAGTATGTCCAAATCAATCCTTGAGAAGTGTGTTTTGAGCTACAGAACATTTCTAGCCTTGCAGAATGACAGTTAAAACATTGCTGTTAAAGCAGCAAACGGAAATTTCAGTTGCTTGTCAAAACAAGCAGCACTTTCCTTCTACGGAGTGTAAGATGCTGAACAATAGGCAGCACCTTTCAAAACGGCATCTTCATTATACAGTCAGGTTTCTAATGTAATCTTTTCATCCACGAATAGTGTATTATTTCTCCATAACACTTTATAATAAGTGGACATTAAATTAATGCTACATGACAATGGAATTCCTGCAGAGTTATGTACTACCCAGAGATCAGTGCCAAAGGAATCTGGTACGATTAAAAGGAGACAGTGGAAGTGGAAGGAGGAGGAGTACCAATGGCTTACTGCAGGTGCCTCAACTGAGCTAACAGGACTGTTTGAGGGTTGCAATCCTGAGGGAGGGCTAAGAAAATACACAAGCCCAAGTCTGAACTTGAACCATAAACATTAGGCTCAGGTTGTTGGGAAGGATACTAATGTTCTTTGTTACTTTCTTGCGACTTTAATCATTAAAATCTCTTCGTTTTCACTGTGAGCGGGATGCTCGTGTGAATTTGGCTTCATGGATCAGAGCCATGGAAAGCTGTAGCTGAGGGGAGCGTTTGGTCCCATGTGTCACAAGAGGGACCCCAGCTGTCCCTGCCAGCCTGCCTCTCAGTTTGTTCCTGGACTCTGGTCTGCAGGGACCTGGCTGGCTCTTTTCCTGAGGTCATCTGGGTACAAGTGGCACAGAAGGTGACTTCAGGTGACCAGCCCCATAGCACTGGGCCTTGTTCCCGCACTACCTGTGTGTCCTGTCCTGCCCAGCATGGTCAGGGCACAGCCTCTGCTGTGTGCTATGGGAATGCCACATGGGAAGGCTGCAGTGTAGCTCTCTGATTTTCACGCACTTTGAACCGAAAAAGGCAGGAGAAAATCATAGTTGTATGATGTCCATAGGGGGATGATGCCAGCTCCTTAGGAAATCTGCGATAAGGCTATGCCACGTACGTAAAACCTTCACTGGCAAGAGATCTGCTTTCTTCCCTTTCCTCCTGTCCTGGGTACTGAGTTGCAGCATCCTGGTGAAATGTATTTTTAAAAGGAAATAAGAACAAAGCATGAAGAAGAAAGAGCAGCAACATTGGCTGTCTTCTTGAAAGTGATGGAGTCCCTTGGGCTTTATGGCTAGAGAGAACAGGAGGAAAAGCTTGTATTCGTCTCTTCCATTCAAAGCTCAGTGGAGAGTCCTGTCCCTCTCCATTCCCATTGCCCATCTCATTGTGCTGCCTCTGAAAGTACCAATTTTAACCTGAGTGGGGACTCAAGAGCAGCATATTCATGAGAAAATTAATAGATTTCTTTCTCATGAGTATTAGTAACAGCCAGTGGCAGTCAATAGGTGTTTTTCTTGTATGCTACAAAGCAGTAGCAGATAGTTAGCAGAGCAAGCATGCTGTATCATCATCCCTGCGGAGAACAGAAGTAGCAGACAGCTTCCTTCCTTCATGGCAAACAGCCTGTAAATGAAATCTTTTCTCTGAAGACATAGCAGAGGCCAGATGGGAGAGGAAACCTAACCTGGAGGGTGAAAGCGGCGTCCTGCTGCTGACTTCTTGGAGGACAACAAACAGTCAGAGGCAGCCTTTGACCAGCTCAGTTGGTGGTAGGTGCTGATGAATAATTGGGCAAAAGGCAGTGAGTGCTGCTGTTTCATGCCACCAAGATGTATTTCAGCCTGAAGCAGAAGCCATTTTCTCTCTGGTGCAGCAAGAGCTGTGTGTTCAATGAGCATCCTTTTCTCCAGGGACCGCAGTGACTCTGGCCCTAAGGGGAAGCTGCAAGCTTCATCCTTTCCACTAAAGAAAGCAAGAGTTGAACAGTTCAGTCCAGGGAGCTGCAGCCCTGTTTGTCTAAAGAGATGGTGATATCTGTTCCCAGATCTGATTTATCCCCAATGCTTAAAAGAGGAAACTGGCATCGTACTTCAGTGTAGCCAGAGTGCAAACAGTGGGAGTGGATGTATAATTGGTTCCCTGTTTGGCTGAGCTGTGACCTTCCAGAAAGGGTCCCTTTGCGTTTGTGTAGCACTTGATAATAGTTCTCAAACTCAATCCCAAAATCTCACTTTGGTTTGGAGTAATTGTAAAAATGAGTTTCTTGAAAAATAAGTAAAGCTCATGCTTGTTAGCAAGTGCTACCTGAGGCTGTCAAGAAGCTGTGCTGGCAGTGTGTTCTGCTTCCACAAAGCTGCCTGTATTCAGGAGGGTACAACATGCAATCCACAGCCTCGGCTGCTGTTTTCTACCTTTTCCTAAAAGAGCTGCAGCCTCCTCGGGAGCAGATGTTAGCTAATCAGTCTACCCTGAACCCTTTATAAAGTCTTTTCAGGTAACTCATCCTTCTCTCTCCTCTTTGATGTTCTGATTTTTGAAACACGTTCAGCCAAGAAATACTACAAATAATTTAGATAGTGTAGAGCTCTTTCTTCTTGGTACCTTAAAGTTAACAATGTCTGCCAGTGGTGTGCTCATGGCAAATAAATATCAAAAACAGGATAGTCCAAAAGGATGCCTCAGAAAAGAAAAGAGAGATAGGCAGAGATACAAAGGTAAGTAGGTACAAAGAAACATCATGAGCTAATTATTCTCAGTGCATTATCAGAGATGAATTGCACATATGTCATGTACAGGTACCTTCCTGTGAACCAGAAAGTATAGGTTAGTAGCAGACATATCTGCTAGGCCTTGATGGTCCGTTGGGCTGATCAATAACATCAAGTCCTATCTTCCTTTTTTCTAGATTAAACTGTACTATCTTGCAGTTCGGAGGCCCCCGAGCTGGTGTGAGAGCAGGGCAGGGCTCTGGGCCAGCCGCCGTGGGGATGGTTAAACACTTTCTGTGTGACAAGCTTGCCTGAGTTCTTTAGCAAAGTATTACTGGACAAATAGGAACAGCAGGAAACATAACAAACATTACTTGAAAGGGTTTGGATCAGCAGGGTTTTTGTTTTTAACCGCATGGTAGTAAATGCAACATATTGTGAAGGAAAAACTAGTAGTATTTAATACATACCTGCCGGCAGATACTTGCTGTATAATCTCATAAAAGGACAGTATGCTTCTGTTTAGGGTTGCAAGAAAAATTCCTTCTTCCCAATGTTTTCCTTAGGAAGTACCTTTGCCTTTCATGCTAAATTACAATATTTTTGTTCCATGCTGAGGTCTGAGCTATGTCCATGGAATTTTCCACGCCTTTCTCCCTCCCTGTGTCTCTGAGCCATGTACTTGGCATGTCCCTTTTCTGCCCAAAGCCCATGTTACCATCAGAGGAGAAGGTGCTGTTCACAGCTTCCTTGTCTCTTCCCTCAAAATGCAGGTGCTTCTCATGCTGGGAGTTGATTTTCCTTTCCTGTACCCAGTTTTTCGTGTTCTGACATTCCTATGTCCTGGCTTCTGTCTTTCCAACCCAGGCTTTCTATTAGGATGTTTTTATAACATATGATGCTGAACTGGGATTGATGATGTATGGGTTCAGTTTCAATTAACTTCTCTGGTCTAGATCCACAAGGCACTGAGCTGATAAATCCCCACTGGTTATACTTACTTGTCCACCTATAAAATGGGTTAAATTTTTGTGCTTGTACAGGTGACATGGGTAAATTCCTTGTATGTAGATGTTAAAGACTTCTGAGGAAGGGAACTGTGAAAAGGTAAATATAGGTGAGCTAGGGAATAGGATGAGCCTGGGAATCTGAAGTGTATGTTGTGTTTACAGCTTTGCTGCTGCTTTGCTAAGATGACTTGGTGACCAGATTTTGTAAAACCAAGGTTCTGAGCTTTATGAAATGGGGTCTTAGAATTAGAGTGATGAACTTTGTTCCTAATGTCATTAACGCTAAAGTGATACAGGGCTTTGTACCTATATAGCTCCTAATTTGTTGCACAAACTGCATTTCTACATAGCAAATCTGATCCTGGTTTGCTAATTCTTCTTCTACCCTGTCAGGAAATACAGCTGAAGTAAATGAAGAGCATAGTTTCTTCCCCATTGCCTTGTTCTGTGTTGTGTTCTCTGGTCTGTGACTTGGGAAGTAAGGGTCAGGATGGTTCATTGCCTCTCTCAATCTCTTTTCCGTGTGAATTTATGCTTTCTTCCTCCAATTCTGCTTGAATTTCAAAAACCAATGGGCCAGACCTTTAGTAGGAGTAAATTGTCATAGCTCCATTGATTTCAACCGAGTATGTCAGCTTTCCCAGTGAAAAATCTGTCCTGTAAGCTGAAATGATTAACTTACAAAAACATTTGATTATCACATTTGTAGTTTTCTCTTGTTTTAATGTACTGTGACAGTCTTTAGAAAGATGATGGCTCATGAATGAATTATCTTTTTGTCCTCTTTTTCTAATTTTTCTTATTTTTTGTTCTCTTAAGGAGAGAAGTCTCTTTCTCTGTGTTCACAGTATTTGCTTCACAATGATGATGCTTTGCAAATGCTGGTGAAATCCGAGCTCCATGGGACTTGGATGGACCTTCTCCTTTATAGTTACCACTTTAAACCTCTTCCCATAAATGACTGGGTATGATTTGTACTGCATTTGCACATTATCTGCCAGTAATGCACAGTGATGGGGGAATGCTTGTGAGTTGCTTGGTTGTACTATAGGCCAGGTCTGTAGTACAGCAGGTACTACAGACCAGCGGATGGGATAAATAGGCAGCATTGTCTTTATTTCACACCAGTTAATAACCTGGACCAACATATAAAAATGATCATGGAAGAATTTTCAAGTAACATAATCCCACCTCAGTGCCAAAAGCAATTGGCTGACTTGAAGACTATTACAAAGCACTGTGTAAAGGTGGTGTGATGTTAAAGGAGGTTTTGTCTCCTATTGTACTGTGCCACATGCAGCTCCAGCTGTTTCCCTCCAGATTTGAGTTTGAGTCAGGAATGACAAATTAAAATTTGGTAACTTTATGCTTGGATTTCTTGTAAACAAGGGGAAAAAAGAGTTTTACCTGTGCTTAGTGCTTGCAGGAAGTAATTATTCTGGGTTTATGCAATACCTTTCTCTACGCTGAGTGACACAGGGCATTCGTCATTTGCCGTTTGACCTGGGGTTTATAGAACATACTTAAATGTGGTTTAATTTCACCAAGATTTATTCACAGTAAATTTCCAATTATTACTCATGTCTTAACGGCTTCAACCAGAAGGCTTGAAGCTTTTCCCCAGCACATCATCAGATGTTCTTTAGCGCTATAAAATTAGTTAGAAAGTAATTTTCTTAATTTGGTTTCTTGCAACCAAATAAATGAAAATCCATTTCCAGCTGAAGCTGCGGGATTTAGGGTTTTCCTTTATTAAAGAGAAATGATAATCTATAAAGTAGGAATGTGGCTGGGGACAAATATTAACTACTAAAAGGCTTATCTGCCATAATATCTTAGAAATGCTTCGGCAACTAGCAATTCCCCATTGACATTTTTTTATGTGTTTTGCTTGCAGCAGGAAACAGGACAGCTCTTAAGTATCCTAAGGAAAAAAATGGAAGATCTGGTTAAATACCATCTCTTCTGCATGACTCGTGACATGCTGGAATAAAAACAACAAGGACCCTGATTTAATATAAGTTTGACACCAATTCAGGGAAACATTTGAGCATTTGCTTAAGTACATTCTTGTTCAACAAAGCACTTAAAACATGCTTAGCTCCAGGCACTTTTTTAAAGTCCTGTTAATTTTAATGAAATTTAAGCATGTGCCTAACTTTAAAGAGATGCTTAGCAGCTTGGTGGAGTGCTGCAGTTTAGATATGTGACACTGGAGTTCTTTTTCTGGTGAAAAGAAACAATAATTCCCTATGGATCTGATTACTAAAAGACATTGAGACATGCTGTGATTGACTGCAGATAGAGGGAGCAAAATGACATACTGCAGGTGTTGCTGACAGAAGCTGAAGTGGAATTAGACTCCACCTTTCAATATGCTTATGCAGGTTGCTTGCCATTTCCATCCTAAGGCACATAGAACTGTGGTAGGTAGATGTGATACTAAACACACCAAACATAGAGCTGTGGTGGAAGTGTTTTACCTAAAAATCAGTCAGTGGTCCATCCTTTGATGGCTGGTCTAAGCCAAGACTTCAGGAAGCCTTTAGCCCTGCCAGTAAACAGTCTGAGCTTCTAGACAAGAAACCAGAGAAACTCGTAGGGTTCCTTCTTCCTTTAGACATGTGACTTTCGTTTTTACTGGAGGCTGCTCATTGGTCTGATTATTCCAGCACCAACTGTATGAGCTGACCCGGGATCTGCAATCCCAAGCTCCTCCAAAGCCTTGGATGTTTTTGATCCTGTCTGAGCAAGGTTCGGTTTTGAAGTCTAAGGTTCTCCCCCAATGTATTCACAGTGCAAACCCTGCTCCTATGAAATAAGGTCCTGTCACTTTGCTCTGTCATCTCTTTGTCAAATTTTCCATGTTTTGTTGATGGACAGTATTATGTAAGTTGACCTCAAGCCATTGCCATAAGCGCAGATGATAATCAGGGCACCTAGCAGCCAACATTAACCATGCCAGCTCCCTGTCTTCTGCAAAGAAACACATAAAATGTGATAATGAGTAAATGAAGTGTGAAGGCTTTCCTTCCTCTGATTTATGTGCAGAAGTGTTTCTAATTTTCCTGATGTTATCTCCCTTTACAGGATATAATTACCTGATTTACTTGATTGCCTTCTGGGAATATTTTTTATAAATTGACTTAAAATTGTTTATACTGTTGCAAACTGATAATTTCATAAAGTGCCTCCTAATCTGCTTGAGTTGTTTGTTGTATTTTAGTTTGTATTTTTCCTCTTTGCCCTTCATTACTTCCATTTGTAGTTATTATGGGAAGTTGATATCATGCATTGGACTAAACTGAAAGTAGAATAGCTTGTCAAGACTTTTTATGTTGTTGTTTCAATGTATTACTAAGAATAGACTCCCTTCCTTCACTTCATCAAGCAAAATCAGGGCTTAACTTCTTAACATGACAGCACCTCAGGAGGTCTTAAGAAAAGGTCTCCATGTGAAATGTGGTGCATAAGATCCCTTGTATCATTAGTTACGTTCAAACATATGTTGGTGAGAAGTCCTCTGACTTCACCTGTTTTAAATTCCTAAAACCTGAAGGCTGGAACTGAGCAATAAAGCATGTTTCCACTGTCCTCAAAGACATGGAGGAAGGGAGGAAGGGAACTTCAGGAGCAACTTTTGGGCTTCCTTGGAGCTGAGGACTAGACAATTATGCAAGGCTTTTGTATTTCCAGTCATTACATGGACACAGGGTAGAGGTTTATCCTTTGAAATATGTAAAGCTGTATTTGGGAACAACCAAATGAGCATGTTGAAAAGCATCAAGTGTTTGGTTTGTATTTTACATAAATGTAATGCTTGTGGATGCCTCAAAGATCTTTGTATTTTCAGAGGGGAAAGCCATTTCTGGAGATACTTTACGTGCACTTTATTCCACTGCCGAGAGCTCTGTGTTCCTCCTCCATGGTAGCGATGCCTCCCTGGTACCATGGCAGATTGGTCATTTGGACCAGTATTTTGTTGCATCCTGGCCAGCATCTGTTCTGGGTGGTTTTTCCTCTTTACCTCTCACACTAAATCTCTGGCTCTCATTTTCGTGTTTCATCCTGTTCTGCACTGTGCCCATTACCCTGGTGTGAACGCACCTGCACTAAGGAGGTGCCAGAAATAAAGATGCTTTCAACTACCTCAGGGCCAAGCTTGTGTGAAGATCTCCATGGTGAACAGGTAAATGGACACACCGCAAATCAAACGTTGTTGATTTTGGTGGTGGTTTAGTAGCTCATAGTGCCTTTATTTTGAGTTTGCGACTTCAGATGTGTTACAGTTAGAGAAGAGCTAACAACTGCTTGCTGTTGTTAAAGAGAGGGATAATTATGATTTTATTTAATAGCTTCTCTAACATGCTGCTCTATCTTATTACCATAAACTGAGCACTAAGCGATGTGAAGAAGCCTCTTTGCTATTCCACTCGCTGTGTTTATTGTTCCTGTGCACATCTCCCCCCGCCGGAGATGCCTTTCGGTTGATAGCTTGCATTTGTTCAATGATACTTTACCTCCAGCACTCCCAAAATGGCATCTGTTGCCCGGAGGCCACATGCTCCTCCCATATAGGCAATTGTGTGATCTGTAAATAGCTATTAGACCGGCATGGCCTAAATTAACTGCAAATTGACAACTCAATTGTAAAACAAAAAATGACCTAGTAATTAACAGGATATTTCCATAAAGGCATAATTACCATTTAGCAGGGCGCTATTTGTTACTTCCCTTTATTCTAATAAACCCTTACTCCTTTTTTTCCCCTCTTCTGCCATGGAAAATATTATTGTTCCAATCTTTATCGAATTTTCAAGCTGACTTTAGAAAAACAAACGAGGATGAGTAGTCAATCTCTGTCCTCCCCTTCCCTCTCCTGTAGGAAAGAGATGAGTTTTGTTTGTACTGAACAACCTTCCCTTAGCAGGGGTTTGGTTTCTTTTTTTTAACTTGGTGATAGCATCTTAACTCTGCTCCTCAAAGTTAAAGGCCTTCCTCCTTTTGTCACTTACAATCAATGGTGTGTTTGGCTCTCCTGGCAGCTCTTCCCCACCCCCTCGTCCCTTCTCCTCCTCCAGCCCAGGGAAATAACGGCACTGATGAGCTCTTATCTTTTTGTCACACTCCTGCCAGCAGAGGAGACAAATTGATTTATGTGTGTGGCATCCTACTCCTGATAGTGCCATAATTTACCACTAAATATTGCTTTGACACAATAGTTTTGTAACAAATACATAATGCATATTGCTCTATTTTCCCTCCACCTCAATCGGTTTTTGAATTAATGGAGTGAGACTCCCTCAATTCAGAGGAATCTCATGTCCAACGCCTGCGTGGAGCCTCACAGAATACCAATCTGCTGCCTCTCCTCTTTCTCTGCTTAGTGTCACCTTGAAATGAAGCTGGCTCCCCCATTAGGTTTTTTTTCCCCTTCCTTGCACTGTCAAATGAGGCGGTTCTTCACTCCTTCACAAGGAGCGATGCTTTACTCAAAAAGGCCTGACTTGATTTATTAGATAAAGAAATAAATTGTGTAAAAGGCTGGAAGGCTTTGCGTGTCCTTGCACTGAGCTGAAGTGCTACATGGGAGCTTGCATCGCGGCTTTCATTAAAGTGGAGCAACACTCTTGGAAATGCAAAATCCTGTTTGAATAAAAAGGACAGGCTCGCCCTGTCTGGCTTGATTGATAGACTGTTTCTGCCTCCATCCTCACTGCCACAGAAGAACATATCCCACGAAGGGGATTCTGCATCCTCAGTAATTATTCGGGCAAGTGAACAGTTCAGCACTGATTTTTTTTTAACTGTACCATCCACAATAATTATACCACTAAAATCATCCCTGTGTTTTCTCATCTCCTGGTTTAAAAACAAAGCAACAGAAGCAAAGGTGAAATTGGGAAGTGGAGGGGTTGGGGGATTTTCAGGAGACATGGAATTAAATGCAGTACTAAGCTAGAAACAAGACAAACTGGTTGGCAGGCGGGAGGGGCATGATGACTTGATGTCTTTTTCTTTTTATTCCTTTTGCTGGTGTACATCAGACTCAGTCCAGTTTTCCTCAGTTAACCTTCTGGGTACTTAAAAACTAAAAAGCAAAAAAAGAGGGGGAGATTTCTTTTTCTGTTTGATGCTGTAAATACTCTGGAGTGCAAAGGGAGACCCGTGCCCCCATTGAAATCTTTATGCATTTGTATGAGGAGCGGTTTGCTGAGGCTGATAGAAACCATGTAGTTTTGCCGTCCAGAGCAGCCTGTAAGCTGCCATGTTTCCCAAAGCCCTGGAATTTTCATGTTTGCCTGTTTGCTGCGTTGCCCCTTTCTCTCTTTCTTACTTGCCATATCTTCTTTACCAGGCAGGGGGTAGAGAGCCTTGAGATATGGAGGAGAAGCTTGAGGAGCAGCTGCTTACCATTGGTAACACAGGACAAGCTTGACAGGAGCTGAAATGTCATATTTAAAGCCAGGCGTTTTGTGCTGATTCCTGAATTCAGGTGTCCTACCCCACCTCCCTCATCCCTTCTTGCAGTTCAGAGCAACCCTGCACCTGCTTTGTGGCAATTACCTTACACTTATGTGCTACTAATAATGGATATTTGCTCCCTGCAGGTCTCATACTAATTTTCAGTCAAGCTCCACTATTGAAAGAGAGGAACTTCTGAAATGATTATGGGTTGTAAACTCTATCTGGCAAATTACTACATATTTCTAGCACAGTTTCAGTTGTCAGAGATACTTCTCAGCCTGTATGCTTCCAAACAGTCCTATCAATTATGTTTCTTTTGACATTTGAGTGGAGCTGCTGTCAGCTTGCTTTGCAGCGGTTTCTCTCTGCTTTTGCAGCTTGCTTGTGTAACCAAGTATGAGACTCTCGGGGGAGTCTGAATCCTAAAACAGTGATAAATGAAAAGTTCTGTTTTGTATCATATTTTATTTTCTAGCTGTGAGAGGGGTTATTTACAGGCAGGTCAGATTTGAATTTCAAATGATTGTGGAAGAGAGAGATGGAAAAGACAGCTTGTCTCAGTTCATCCCCTTGCAGATAACTGGGGTGTGCCCTACTGTGCACGTGCAGCATTAATATTTCCCCTTTTCAGATGCCTACGTTGTTCAGTATTTTGTTGTAGTTTTTCTCAGCATTGTTTTAATGACAACATACTTCCACTCCACCATTGCATTCTTGCGTGGCTATTGCTGTCAGGGCCTTCTTGTTCAATCCGTTCTGTTGTAACTCGTGAGAAGATTGCTTCAGTTCCCTAATTATTTTTGCTGTTTGATTCTCTCCAGTTGAGTAACATCATTGTAATTCAGGAAGGTCTGTTGCTGACCGTGGTCTTCAAGCAGTGTCAAAGCTGTTAGACATAGAATGATGGATCTTCCTCTTCTCTGTCATGTAGTGGTGGTCGTACGACATGGTGATACATCATTACTGTAAGTTTTTTTAATGAGTGTATTGAACTGAAAACATATGACCCAATGAGCTAGCCTTAACTAGACTGATATTAATGCTTGTGATTTGGAAACAGAAGACAGTAATATTGCAGCAGTATATGTAGATGTCAGTTTGTTTGTTCTGGATGAGCAAAGGAACAGAATTCTGCGAAGCTACTGTAGGGGTATGCTGAGAATGTGGTACTGAATATAAACCCCTTGATGTTTTAGCCAGCCTTTTACTGCTGCCCATTTCATGGGTTTATTGTCTTATGTCTTTTCGGGGAAGGTCTATTGTAGCAGTTTTGGTTGGTACCATTTTATTACTTGACCCCACGAATTGTCATGTTGTCAGATGCTTGTTCATTTTGAGAGAGAGGCTATTAGATGCAATTCCTTCAGCAAACTCAAGAGCTGATAATCTGCCATTACATATGGCCAAAAAATGCGTTACCTGAGCCCAGTGGCATTTCTAGGTGTGGAATATTCATATTTCTTTAAACTCCCTCATTTATGCAAGGCAGAAAGCAGTGCTGGTGAGAATTACATGCAGTATTTAACAAAACAAGACTGTCCAGTACTGGATTATTGCAGTTTTCTTAAGTCTCTGTTCTTGAAAATCATAGCATCGATTTACTATAAACATTGCCTAAATAACCGACACTGAGCTAACTCCTTCCATTCCTTTCTTGTCTGAGAAATCCCTTCTTAAATTGCTCACTAAAATTGTAGCATTTAGGGAGAGGGAAATAGCTCACAGTCATCAACATTATCTCTTCAATCTAAAGAATACCCGTGTCTTATCACTCAGGCAGTTGTTGAGCAATTCATTTCTCTGCCTCTATGCAAGAGGAAACAAAACAGCTGGGTGCCTATGAGAAACATCCATTATAATGCCAGAGTAATTAAGAGGTTCTCTTAGATGATAACTTTGCTGAGCTTTCAGATGTTCCTAAAGTAGGATAGCTGCTAAGGTTGCAATGTACAGGCTACGTTATTGTCAGAGTCAGTTAATTACTGTCCTACAAATCATTAAAGTTTAAAAGAGGAACAGTGCTGGTTCCTGCTAGTTTTGTGTGTGTTTAGAAGTACAACATCATGGAAGAGAGCAGCTGCGAAGGCAGCGAGCGTTTCTTACATTGGGGAGGTTTGATAGCATCTATGCTCCTCACAAAACAAAAGATAAACCTCTTGCTTTAAACCCTGTGTTTGTCTGTATCTCCTCCTCCAGTTCCCTTTCCTGCATTTCATGTCCAGGAGCTATTATCAAGATTTGATTTTGCCACAGGGAAAAGAGGCAAAGTTGGAAATTGTCAAGCGAGTGGTTCTGACTCGCAGGATTACTGCGTGTGACTGCAGGTAATCCCCAGAGAAGCTTTTAGTTGAGCTTGTCAACTAGATCCTTAGTTGTCCCCTGAAGAGTAATACGGATGACATTTACCTCTGTCTTTAGAGTTAAGGATACATGCATACACCAGACTGCTTTCTCCAGTTGTATCACTTCTTGTTGTTGTATCATCTTCTTGTTGCCTTGAAGATGTTGTCCGACCCACATGGTTGTGCTAATGTTGTGCAAAACTGTAATTCTGGTCAAAGAATCTGAATTCTGATTGACATCTTTTAAAATGAATAGCTTTCTAAAAGCAGCCTTTCCCATTTCCCACAGCAAAAGTCCCTCCTTTGGTACAGGTGAGGTAAATCAGCTGGTTGCTCACCGAATTGTCCAGAATTTGGTACATGTCAGAAAACCACCAAGCCTTCCAAGTATGGAAAAACAACAGCTAAAGTATTTGTGCTGTGGTTCATGGCCACCTTAATATTTCCAATCAGGGGTACTGGCAGTTCAAGTACAATGCAGCCAAGTGCACTGTCTAATAAGGTTGTATAATTTTGATATAACAGCCTAGCTCTGTTGTACTATTAAAGCTTTAAAATATTAATGCTCGTTAATGGTGTCACTCAGCCATTTTATATGATTAGTTTTAAGTCTCTCTTGGGTAGGCAAGAAGGGGAATTTTTAATGAAATGTTCCCTGCTCATCTGACCTGCTGTATTACTGCATGAATGCCATTTTTATGAGGCAGGTTTATGACGTTCATTACTCTGCTCCTTGAGCCACTTCATGGCTGCTGTAATTTTTAAAGAAGAGATAAAAATAAGTCAGTTCTTTCTTTGCAGTCAAGAAGCTCTGCATTCTAGCTTTGACCTTTAAGCTGTCATGCATGGATTAATCACATTTCAGCTGGAGATTGTTTTAGACTTAATGCTAGCAGTAGACTGATTAGCTTACTTGCCTTACTGGCGACTTCTTAAGGAGGTTTGTCAATGATTTAGACAAAAAAGACATATTCCAAATAGTTCTCTGTTTCTAACCTGCCAGCTTTGTGTATGTATGTGTGTTCACACAGGTATACTTGCACATGTCAGATCTACGTGCTAATGCATATATTTTATATGTAGATACATCCAGATTGTTAGCATAGAAAATAGTGAGTTGAGCAGCACTGGTACAGGAACCAAAATTCCTGAGTCCCACTTCAGAGCTGTGACTAAAGTTAAGCTTTCGGGGGGGG
>NW_009944069.1:0-44131 GCF_000696875.1 Nestor notabilis
GGCGAGCACAGCCCCGGCCGACGGGTGGACTGCGGGCACCAGGCGGGCCTGGGTCGTCGCTCGCAGGTGTGGAAGAGGCGAAGCTGGTGGAAGGAGAAGTCTCTAAGTTAAATAAAGTCAGTTTTCGTACTGTTAATGTAGTTTAACATTTGACATAGCTTTGAAATCCAGCTTTAGGCTAGCCTTGCTGAAGGAGGAGCAGTGCTGGTCCGCACCGCAGCAGCCATGCAGCGGCTGTAAACCCGAGTTGTCTGTTCCTGTGCTCCCTTTTGCTGTAGGAAGAACAGCCCTGCCTCAGTCAGGCTTCTTCCACATGAAGTTCTTAATACAACCATAATAATAATTAAAACCACACTGCAAGTTCTTGTCTTCTTCGGGTATCAGTGTCCTTTTCTCTCTCCAGATGGTTGCATGGTGCCACATTTGAATCATAGCATCATAAAGCAGGGACATCATCAACTAGATCAGGTTGCTCAAAGCCCCATCCAGCCTGGGGAAAAACTTACATGGACGGTGCATCCATAACTTCTCTGGGCAATCATTTGGGTATAGCCCGTAACATTGCTGGGTACTGCTGGACTTTGAGTATGCCTCTGCAGTTTCCTTCCTTGGGGTATTGTCAGTTTCCTGATAAGTACAGTCTTATGGATGCTATGAAAGTTTAGGTTTAGTTGAATGACTTGCAGTATCCAGTATTTCAGCTAGAATAATCTAATTGCTACCCTAATTACACAGTGAAACTCTTGACAGGGCATGACTAACAACCAGACTATTAGTAACCTACTTATTAATACATTTAGTTGATGTTCTGTACCTAAGCAAAATCAAGTTTACATTTAATTGTAACATAAGTGTAATTCATACCTAGCTGGAAAAGGTTGTTTTGATGTTTCTCTGGTCTTTCTCTTTTTAGGACCAGATCAGTGGCACAAAAATTACCCAATTGCCAAAGGACGCCATCAGTCACCTATTGAAATCAATAACAAAGAAGTGCATTACGATCCCTCCCTGCTACCATGGTTTGCTAGTTATGATCCTGGTGCAGCGAAGACCATCCTCAACAATGGGAAAACCTGCAGAGTTGTATTTGATGATTCATTCGATAGATCAGGTTAGTTTTGTTTTCATCTCAAACTTTCATTATATATCAGTGGCTATTTCTGAAGCTGGTTGGAGAACAGAGTGTGCTCTGAATGTTTATGGCTTTCAGAAGGTCTCTCTGTATTACCCATATGTGAAGTGCAGGCTTCTGTGACTCCAGTGCCCTGAAAAACTGGTGGGGAAAGCCTGGGACCACTTTTAAAGGACATAGGTAAAATTCTAGAGATTGGAGAGAGCTGCAAAGAAGCTTGGTGCAGGGTGAATTAAGGTGTAAGGTACATTTCTGAACTTCCAAAAGTCATTGCAATTGTGTTGCTTCCCAGGACCAAGGAGTCCAGGTACTGTCTATGGACCAAATTCCATTTAAGCCCAGCAGAACACCTTTAACTGTGCATCTGGCTGAAATTACAGTATTTGAAAACTGCACCCTTGTAATTTCTGATAGATGAAGTAATGAACCATATGTTGCCACATAGTCACGGTATTTAATGAGTTAAAACTCCCTTTGGCATTCATGAGAGTTTTTCTTAATGAATTTTCCTAATGAATAGGGGTGAAAATATTCAGTGTTTCAGATTTAACGTCCAAAATCTTCTATCTACTCGTAGATGTGACAACAATCAATGCGGTGCATATATAATGCATAGCTTTTAAGGGTTAGTGGGGTATATATTTTGAAGAGATATGTCTGTTCTGTTTAACAGGTGCTAGATATAGTTTATGTTGGCAGAATCACCGACATTTCATGTTAATACTGTTGGCTATATTTCAAAGGAAAAAGCATTACTGAAAGAAGCATGAAATGGCATTAGTACTGTGATAAATAGGAAAAATCAAATGCATACCTCACTCTTTATTCTTGTATCAAGGTCAACAAAGTTGTGTTGTTATTTATAGTACCTGGGATGGTAAAGAAAATGAAATGTCAATTTCAGTAAAATAGTTAAAGTCTGTCTTACATAGTGTGCAGATTTATTTCTTTACATTAAAAGTTCCAATTTCTATTACAGTATAACTAGGATTGACAGCTATAATCACTAGGAGGAATTTTACTCATAGTTTGGTCTTAAATATGTATATGCATGGATTTATTTTAATGGGTTTTTAATTAATGACTTGGGTTTCTTGAAAATAGAAGATCAATATGTTTGTAAGCTGGACTGTTAATACAGTAACAAAACTCAAAAATGACTATGCAGTGAAGACTTTGATTACTTTTTGAGCAAAGTGGGAATCTTTAATGTTGTTTGAATAAAAATACTAATGTCAGATAACATGATACACCAGTAAGGAGGTATAGCTATGGCTACATGGAAGACCTCCATGACCACTACTTACCATTTTTTACCATCTCTTGTATTCTTTTGGGACAGCATCAAATACATCAGTGGTTGCATCTTCTGCATGAATGTCAAATTCTTGTTAGAATTACTCAGATTTTGCATAGGAGGGAGTATCCAGGCACTACTATCTACAGCATGGATCTAACACTGGCCACAAAGAACGGAAGGTTTTGGAATGTTCTGATTTTTTTCAGATTAACTTCTCAGTAACTGTTGTGTTCTCAGAAATAAAAAATGACTCACTGGAAAAAAGGTGTATTTCCCAGCTCTTTGAAGGCGAGAAACATTTAGTGTTTATTGTTATGTCTCCTTTGTTATACCATTGCCTGCAGAGTCTGTGGGAGGTGTTCCTTCTCTAACATAATGCTAATTGCAGGGCTAATTCCACTGTACATACTCCTACTGACTTAAGCATTTTTTAGGGTTTTTAAGATATGTACAGAGATTTATTTTTTTGTGTAGAGGAACAACCAGCTGTGTAATACATACACACGTACTAGCAATCATATAGGAATGGAGCTTTTATTTGTTTGGAACAAAGACATTTGGTCTGTCTGTCTGTCTGTCTCTCTCCCTCTCCCTCTATCTCTATCTCTATCTCTGTCTCTGTCTCTATCTCTATCTCTATCTCTATCATCTCTATCTCTATCTCTATGTTCCTCTATCTGAATTATTTCTGAGTTAACCAGAAAACTAAGGGCATCCTTTGTTTTCCTTACTTTTTCAGTTAGAGTGGTGATATCCATATCTGTAGTTCTGTCTAAATTTTCATTAGTGGTAGATGAAATATATTGCTGAATATATTGCAAAGGTGAGTGATAAAACAAATTACTTTGGATGTCTCCAAGTTTTACTTCTGTTGTGTCTTCTCTGCCAGGAATACTTTGAACATTCACCATTGGGACAGTTTCTCAAATGATTAGAGAGAACTTTCCGGGTAGAGTGCCATTCAATGTGATTCACATTATGTTGAAAAAGGTCTTACTATTATTATCTTAGGAGTTAGTCTAGTGGAAGGAATTGGAGATTTTTTCTACAGCTATTTATAAAGTCTGGTTGACTTTAAGAATCTGCTATGCAATTGAAGGCTTTAGTGACAGATACTTGCTTTAGGAGCTGTGTCCTGCCTCTGCTGCCTGTCCATACAAGATAATAGATTGTTGTGGACTCAGTTCCCTGCTTGACCATACCTATGTGGAAGAACTGTAAGCACTGTAAGATCATTTCGGGTGGAGGCTGGAGTCTCAAAGTCCAGGAAAGAACGGGGAGCTGAAATCAAAACCTCTTAGGTGGCTGTGCCAAATAAAAACCATACTAGAATTTAGTTACTTCGTCAGCCTACCACTGCTATGGTTTTCAGCCTGAATGGCAACTCAGATACACTTTTAGATCCAGCAGTGACTCTGGTTTTGTTTTGAATTAGGGCTGCAATCTTACTTCTGCTAACAGAGTCCATTTGCTTTTAAAATTCAAAAAATACTCATGTATTTGAGTATGTAGAATTGTCCTGAGAGCACCTAACGGGTGGGACCATTGTCATGATGCTGTGTGAGATATATAGCTTGCAACTTTCTTACAATTAATGACTCATTGGCTTTCTTTATTATACTTTGGTTAGATGACTAGATCAAGATGTTCAAGCATTTAATAAGCAGTAAAGATATGTAAATCTTGTACTGGTACCCAGACACAGCAACTAAGGAGAGATACTCTAAGGCTATGTCAAATGGATGTCTTCTTTCATCTTCTTTGTTGTTTTTGTTGTCTCCTTGGCACTTTCTGTGGAAGTTCATCAGCCAGATTCCTACTTTTACTGACTTTCTGATGGATGACATTTCAGGGCTTGGAGTACCTCAGGGCAGGCACACTTTCTTACAAGGTTACTTTGATGCTGTCTGCATAATCTTTTATTTTCTTATCAAACGAATGTGTGCCTTTGGAAGTGGAGGATGCAAAAAAAATTTAAAGTGACAGTTACTGTTGCTTATCCATCCCTGTTAGCATGACTCATGCTGGTGGACAGCATTTCCTAGAGTATCACTTTGTGGGAAATGTCATTTATCTTTGCAGATAAGATTTTGATTAGCAGCTTGTGATGAATAAACATTTATTTGTTGGCTGGTTCTAAAACAATGAGGACAAAACCCATAAACTTTAATTAAAACTAGAAGTCTGTCTATAGACACACAGCTTTTGGTTGATTCCTACAAAATGTTACTTAACTTTTTGTGTACTGAATTTACCCTGGAAGAAGCCAATATCCATTATGAGAATAGCACAGCTAAATACCAGTGCTTGTGTAGCTGCAGTACGATGGCTATGCTGCATACTGCAAGAGGCAGCAAAGTTAAATTCTTCAGTGTTTAAAACGTTTATTATATGTACTGTCTCGTGAAGGTACTGAGAGTTAATATGAGTACTGAAGAGCATGGGTACAGAGAATTTAGGAGGTACATTTCTGTTAACTTTGAATTTCCATTGTTAGAGATAAAAATGCTCGAACAGTCAAGGGTTCAAGCTATGCAGTTAGTTACTCAGTGCACTGTCAGTTTTCTACCTCTGGAGATGGCGATTTCAGCCCTGCCACAGGTCACAAAGTGGGTAGAACATTTCTCCAATCCGGAAAGGCTGAGAGAGTTGGGGTTGTTCACCCAGGAGAAGAGAAGACTCCGGGGAGACCTTAGAGCAGCCTTCCAGTACCTAAAGGGAGCCTGCAAGAAAGATGGGGAGAGACTTTTTAGCAGGGCCTGTTGTGATAGGATGAGGGGTAATGGTTTTACACTAAAAGAAGGGAGATTGAGGCTGGATGTGAGGAAAAGCTTTTTAGAATGAGAGTGGTAAAACACTGACACATGTTGTCCAGAAAGGTTGTGGATGCACCATTCCTGGAGACATTTGAGGCCAGGCTGGATGTGGTTCTGGGCAATCTGATCTACTTGGTGATGTCCCTGCGCATTGCAGTTGGGTTGGACTAGATGAGCTTTGAAGGTCCAACCCAAACTGTTCTGTAATTCTATGACTTGGGAGCTGACTGCTGAACAGGCTGTGATCAAGAGGCACAGAACACACAGGAAAGTGTGTTACAGTGCAGGTGAGGGTGGATTACATGCTGACAGACCTCTGACAGACACTTCTCTTTCCCAGTCTGTCCCTTCAGATACAAACAAAAGTAATTCCTCTGCATATCTGCTCAGTGCTTGCTGAAGAAAATTTCAGTGAGAACTGAAATCTCAGTTCCAAAAGCTTTTAGGAAACAGATTTTATCCCTGCAGTTAGCCAGACTGCTTCAGTAGAGAGATCCTCTTTTGAGCAGAAGATTTTTATAACATCTAAAACGTGGCACTGACATAAAAAAGATGTAAGTTCTGTAGTGTACTGTTAGATTCTGTTATAAAGCAGCCTAACGAAGATAATGTGTCTTTTTCAACTGTCATGCAGTAATACCTTACTAATTTAATTTCACTATGGTTTACCAGTTCATTTTATAGATTTGGCAGGATGTGAGGATCATAAATCTTGTATGAACAGTTATTTCTTCTCATGCTTATAAGTGCAACTTACCTCATAAGTCTGGTGCTCCTTACGTTTTTCCACCTGACTTCCACGGTATGTTTTCACAGCAAACAGGGAAGGCATTTGTGTAGCCACAACTTTGTCAATTTTACCTTAGTAAGGATAAAGACAACTGGCGTTAGTGGAGATTAACAGCCAGACCCCTCCCTAAGATGCTTAGCAAGTGGATGCACGTATTTCGAAACCTTCTTGTCACATTTCTGTTGTTACGGACACCCTGCTAACTAAGGTGAAGTGAGTGGAGCAGCCATCTCCACTCAAACTGCATCACGTTTTCATTTACTGTGTGAACACAAAGTGAAATACAGAGGTTTTTTCTTGCATTGTAATTGCATCCTTCTGTGCAATACTTGCCCTCTCTGGGGCAAACATCTGCCTCAATGCATCGTAAACAGGGCAGCATGAGACAGACTGGCTAATAAGTGGAGTGATTCCATTGAGAATGATAAAAAAAAATTCTTTTATTAGCCAGTTCTTTCTCATGCTGGTCTGTTTATGATGGATCAAATAAAAGGTTAATTTTATTACTGGAACTGATGTCTCTGTGTGTGTCGATATAGGATTGTTCTGTGATAGACCATTCTTCCATGTGGATGGGGAGAACATGGAATTTGAGCAATGATTCAGACTGGTGGAGGGTGATGAGCAAACCTATATAAAAAGATGCAGTCACTGAGCGATAGCTTGATAGGTTGCAATGATAAGACACCAAAAAGGAGAGAAAACATTTCTCCCTTATTTCAGTGACAGCAAGTTTGAAGGAGTTATATTTTGGTAAGTCTGCTGTGGCCATCCTGTTATTTTCTGTAGAGCACAAATTGGAACAGAAGTGTCATGTTTCCAATATTCAGAAGTAAGACCAGCCATTCAGATAGTCATGTGGAAAGGATTATGCAGTATTTCAGAGGACTAAGAGAAAAGCTGCCCATATATCAAGGAAGGAAGTGAGCCTCCAGGCTCCTTTTTTCTACAGCTCTTGCTTTTCATTTCATGGAGTGTCATAGGCAGAAGCTCAGAGAAAGTCATGGGGACTGCTAGAAAAGCATTCTTTCGTGAGTGTTTTGTGCTAGGAAAACAGCTCTCACAGCCTTAAAATTGGGAGTCTTAGATATTTGAGTAATTTCCTATGAAATAATTGTTAGAGTAATTCCCTGATACATATAAACATGTAAAAATATATAAGAATAGAGCTATATTTTAACACCACTGAAAAACAATTTAAAGATACTGTAGTTTCTTTTATAAACTTTTACCTGCCTTTTTTTTTAACTGTTATATGGGTGTGTATGCATGTTAATATTTTCTGAATACAAAACCCCAAGAAGATAAAGATACCTTTAGAATTTAGGTTCCAAGTCAGATGTTTTTTAAAAAATAAAGGTTTCCTTTTACTATCTTTGAGCTATGTAGACATACTTCTGGATTTTTAATGTTTTAGGTATTGGGGAACTTTATGCTTGCAACTGTTTTGTTTACCTTTTTTAAAACATAGGGAAATCTAATTACATTGTAATTATAAACATGTATTTCTATGATTTATACTACTCATTTGCAATTAAAAGAAAGAAAATGCCTTTTTGTCCCTCAGGAGATGGTAGTTTATAGGCATCTTAGTCTTTGCTTCTTCATTCTGTGCGCTAAGTAAAAGCTGCTGTCTATTTATAGATGAGTGAATGTGTTGACACAAGGTGATGCAGAGCTTCACCTAACGCCCAATCAAAAAGTGTCTGATGATGGCCCATCAGTGGAAATACTGACACATTTTTACCTTAAACTGGGTTATTTGGTCTCATGGATCTATTTTAATGGAGAATTGATGGCCTTGTCAGCTGCTGTTGTTACCGTGTTTGCATTGGCCACAGTACTGAATGTCTGTGGGAACAAGTAAAGGGAATTTGTTGAGAGTAGCAGCTTGCTCTTAATGTTCATTGGAGAATACTCTTCGTACTTTATTTCTGGAGATGATAATGTATTTCATTCCTTTTCAGATTTAAGGATATTTTCCTCTAGCATATAAAGACCTGTTCTTGAGAACTGCAGAGTGGCTTATAGGGATGCTATAACTTCTATCCCCAGATAAAGTGAGGATAGAATATTAATTTAGTGAATGTGAAAAAGTTCTTCCCTTTTATTGTGAGATCCTTTCAAATACATCACCTTCGTTTAGGATATAATGTAAAAATGTGCAAAAAATGCAACAGTTTATTTAGAATACAGGGTATTGTTCATCACAGGCTGAACTTCTCCTTAGGAAAATAACTTGCATTCTCAGAGGTTGCTTTTCTGGCTCATTTGCTGTTTTCTTTTTCTTCTTGCACAGCTGAAGGGAGCAGCTATTATAACAGAACCAGCATCAGTAATGTCATAGCTTTTTAAACAAATAAATCAGCCTGCAATAAGAGACACAACTTGTAGTGTTTGTGGGAATTTGTTTATCATCTAGCACTTCTGTAGCTGATCCTAATCATGGCTATTTTTGTTTGCTTTGATATAGGTAGATATTACATGGATTTCAGGGGGAGATTAAGACATCTAAATTTAGGTGGTTTATGTGGGCTTTTAAAAGTAGGTGGGTTATGTCTGTAAACATTCTAGTCAGCAGAGATACAGCCACACTTAATCAATGGAGTTCAGAGAGCAATTCAGGTCACCATCTGTTGAGTATCTACCTTAAGGCAAGCAGAATTACTGTAGAAGTTTGACCATTCTGATTAGGGCCGTACTTCAGTTACCCAAACATAGGTATCTAATGCCATTTTTGATAACCTAATGTACTCACCTTGCCTCCAGATACTGCTTTAGAAAAGTACAGTTCTACAAATTTTAAACAACATCTTCCAGTCCTGTCCAGGTGTTTTTAGGATATCCCAGAAGGAACCAGATGCACATTTTTACAGCTGAATTCAAACAGTGATCTCTATTGACTATAATGGAAGCATAGGCACAAGTAATTTTCATCTGCCTGTAGGTGCATATAACTGAAAACGGTTGCCTGAAGTGCTGCTAAAATCAGTGCAGAGTTACTTAGTACTCTCGGAATATATAGAATCTGTAAGATAAATATTTTTAATACATACATATTTCTTTTAAAAGAATTGAAAGATACTTGAGTCTAATGCTGTTGCAGATTATCAATTGCAGTGCTGAGAGGTGGGCCACTTCCAGGAGTATACAGGCTGCGTCAACTTCATTTTCACTGGGGTTCATCTGATGACCATGGCTCTGAGCATGTTGTGAATGGAGTGAGATATGCAGGAGAGGTAAGACTCACCACTTTTTTCCTTTAAAATAGGGTGTAGAATAACATTTGTCATTAGTGTTCAGGTGGGATGAAATTTGTTATTTGTGTGCTTTTCAAGGAGTTCTTTCTGTTTGTTTCTGTATTTCTGTCTATTCTTACTCCCATCAAGTCTTATAAATGTGAGTCAGGTTGAAGTAATTCTCACAGTGTACAAAAAGAAAAATACTAATGTGAAACGGAAGTTTCCATGTTCTCAAACCAACATGAATCAAAACTTAGGACAGCAAGACTGTATTACTGAGAAGCTATGCAAATTACTAAACAGTATTCTGAAAGTATAGTAGTATAGCAGAAAATACCAACAGAAAGGAGGAAGAATGTGTTGCTTTAATTTTCTGCCACTTGAAGATAGTAAGGGAGGATGAGAACTGTAGACTAATAATATACAGATCTTACATTCATATGGATTCTTTGCTAGAATTACTGTCATTTGAAAGCCAAATGGAAATTAATCACATACCAGTAGATGACTTCTGAACTGCATTTTCTGCCTGCTTAAGTATCTTTTCTGTGTTCTTCATCTTTAAGATGAGATTTCTGTTCTCTTTTGCAATTGATGTATTAAGATGTTTATAGTTTATTTTAAAGCAAATCGTAGTCTAAGTTTAAATATATAACTCATATATGGATTGCTGTCTCTTTTTTCTTTCTTTCTTTTTTTTTTTTTGTTTTTTGAAGACCTAATCCTCATTCTTTGTGGCCACAGGTGTTCTAACATATGTGATGAACTCTGAATTCAGGCTCTGATGGCTTGCTATTCAATAATGGATTTTTTTTTTCACTCTTTTCTTTGCTTCCAGCTACATTTGTTACACTGGAATCCTAAATACAGTAATTACCTTGATGCTGTGAGAAGAACTGATGGAATAGCTGCTTTGGCTATATTTTTGCAAGTAAGTAGAAGCATGCAACACTTCTTTGTACTGCTATTATAGAGTTTTCTATTCTTACGGGCTTAAAAAAGCAAAACCCTCTGAATGTTTTCTAGAGATCGAACCACACTGAAGGACTTGACTTTCAGTAATGCATGCTTTTCAAGTTATAGAGCATGAGTCATGTTATTTCAAAGGGTATTCAGTACTACACACACTTGTCCCAGCAGTTATTGTGTCACTATGTGAGTGGTGGAAGCTGTAAACCCAGATGTATTTGCCCCTGCTTTGGGGACACAATGTCAGTAGTGGCGCTCTGACCAGTGGCAGTCAGCTGTCTCTATGCTAATCATGGTCTGATTTCAAGGACAGATACTGCTGCTAGGGTTTTCAGGCAGTTTCTCACAGGGAAAATTAACTCGGAGACAATACCTGTATCTCATTCTTTTTTAAAGTCTTTGGGGACATGCAGTCTTAACCTGAAACATTGGCCTTTGCTCTCTCTTGTTCTTGATATTCACTAGAGATAGAAAGATGGATGTCTGTGTTGAGATCAGCAATTGCAAGCAGCAGATCTGACTGTGAAATCTGTTTTTTAAACCAAACTAAAACTTATTCCAATTTCTGTACTTGGGTCTGAAGAGTTAGTTATCTTCGTTAGGCTAAAATTTAATGTCAACAGGAATTGCTGTATTGTGAAATTACCCAAGATGCTGAGTTTCTGTAGTGATATAATTTCTTCATTTGGATCATAATATCTGTTGGGGTATAGACAAAGGGTACAGGCAGAAGACATAGC
This sequence comes from Nestor notabilis, assembly GCF_000696875.1. Classification (NCBI taxonomy): domain Eukaryota; kingdom Metazoa; phylum Chordata; class Aves; order Psittaciformes; family Psittacidae; genus Nestor; species Nestor notabilis. The sequence continues at coordinate 10,990 of NW_009944069.1, forward strand.
TTATTAGGCTGTCAGGGGTGATAGGTGTGGTTGATGCATTTTAATTTTGTAGTTGATTCATGTTTAGATGAATATAAAACAGTAGGAGTAAGAAGAAAAGTGATTGAGCAGAACTCTGGTTAGCTCATGTTTTTTCTTCACAGGTAGGGGAAACTCCAAAACCAGAAATGAAGAGAATTCTTGAAGAAATAAATGCTATCAAAACGAAGGTAACCATATTGGGCTTCTTACTATAGCTGCAAATCCTCAGGACAAAAAAAATCAAGAGTCGTAACTTTCTAGTTTTCAAATTCTGCCCTGCAACATTGCCATAATATACTTGTGGATAAAACCATGGGTAGCTCTTCCTTAACAAGAAATGTCCTTTCTTCCATTTACATATAAGCCTTCTTTGTCTTTAGTGTGCCTCATGATTTTGTGAAAATGAGAGTCATCTCACCAAATTTTACACCTGAAAAGTAGGCGTGGAGTCTTACTCCCTCAGTGGTCAGTGACAAAAGAAAGGCACCTTTGGAAATAGGCTGCCTAATGGACCTTTGGAAATGCTGCTGACTGGACATCTGTGTTTCAGATAACATTGTGTGATAAGAATCTCACATTTCATAGGCTGCTTTGTTTGTTATCAGCATAAATATTATAAATCTGGTCTACCTGTCTTACTTCATTATGTGGTGACATAACCCAATGCTCAATAGATAGGCAGAATTTCCATAAGAAAGGAGGCCCGAAGGAAGAGTATTTCTGCACAGAAATGACCGAAGCACATCTGTACTGGACGCTGCTTCACATGAGTTAGCTCAGGTACAAGAAGTACCATTATGAAGTTGTATGCTGTTCCATGCTTCTCTGGGCCCATCTGTGAGGGTCATTCAGTCCACTTATCTTTACACTGCATCACCATGTCTTGTGTAGATGTGTGCTTAGTTTCCTTAGTTCATACCTTTGAAGTATCTGAGTCACTCCCTGTTTTGTAAAATACCAGAGCTGCATCTTTACTAATCTTGACTAGAACTGTTGAAGACTTTTCTGTTTGGTTTTGTCATGTTTGTTTGGTTTTTTGTTTTTTAAAGGGGAAAGAAGCTCCTTTTCCAAATTTCGATCCGTCAATTCTTTTCCCTAAATCTCATGACTACTGGACATACCATGGGTCTTTCACTACTCCACCTTGCGAAGAGTGTATCACCTGGATTATTCTTAGAGACCCTATTATAGTCAGCTCAGACCAGGTAAATTTCAAGTAGATAATATTTTACTCACTTCTTTTTAGTTACATGCCATACCCTGATCTTAGTCTTTTGACAAGGAAAATACCCACTGACTTCTGTGAGAAATTTTATGATTAAAGAGGCAGAACTGAATGCTTTAGAAACTACCTTGGGACTCCATAGGGAACCTCTAAAAATCTTCAAAGGACTGCAGGCTACAACCTAGTGTGTGCTATCAACCTATTAGACATACCTCTTTGTGTGTTTCTGTGACTCCTACATTAATTAGTTGAGCAGAGATGGTGACCTTCTTTACTTGGAATATCTCATTATTTCCTAGCCCATATCAGGCATTATGGTGGTTCACATTCACACACATCAAAGAGCTTTAAAAATCAGTAAAATCGTAACACAGTGTAGATGGTAAGAGTTTATAGCAGTCTGGAGTATGACTGACAGCAAGCAGTAATTACTACATGAGAGGTCTTGCTCCTGTGGCCAAGAGACCTTTTGCAACATAAACTAAAGAAAAGAGTAGTTCCCTCTTTGTTTCCCAGTCCCTGTGTTCCCACAATACTAACTTTTGCAAGTAGGAAACAAGCTGGATGAGCTAGTTGTGGCTCATACCTTGTATTTTACACAGAGCTCAAAACACTGCATTACACTAAAAGCCAATGTACTAAGGCTCAAACCGTTAACTTGCATTCTCCTGCAACCATTTGAATCAGAACACTGACGCATTTTAGCTAAAGCTTATGCGTCTTTGATAATGCAGGATATTTTTCAACCATTTATATTGTTTCAAGCATCCTCATGTAAAGTGTTCATTGCTTACCATGGTCAATGTTTGAGGGTAGTCGCTAGGCAAACTATGAAATAAAGCTGCTGTGAAAAAGCGACCATCTGCAATGAAATGCAGTGGGACAGCTGCGTACACTGAATGAAGCAGGCATCCGGTGTTCTCACCTGATGCAGCAGAGCATCTCCAAGTCTGAACATTCTACTTTGCAAATGTGTCTCTTACAGCTTGCTTCTTTCAAAAATGTCTTCTATCAGAATACAAATTTAATGGAGTGGGTGATTCTCTCTGCCACATATTCCAGATGGCATCATGTAGCCAAGAAAATTATGGAAGAGCTGTATCAGGTGCTCGCTACCCATGTTTCTGGAAGGTATACCAGCTAAATTTTCACAAACAGGAGCAGCATCAGATAACCATAAATTCTTGTTAATTTGAAAGCTTTCTCTGGTCACTTATGATAAAGAAGTATTTCTTGTTAGTCCCCATTCCCCCTCAAAACACATTTATAGAAATTTGAAGGTCTAGTCCTCATTCTTTGTTGCCCCAAATGCAACATTACACTTCAGCCAATGATTCTACTCATGCCACACAAGTTAGTTTTCTTACCTGAGGTTATTCCTCTGCTCAGCAGACTATAATGATATGATATCACAAATTTCAAGACCCTAGGATAGTGAAAACACGAACATTAATCAAGTAACTGACATATTATGTAGATATTATATGTAGACACAATTTTTCATTTTAGGTTCTAAAGGTGATAAGCTATTTAATTGTATTGAACAATGTGTGTTCACACACACACCCCCTATTTTCTGGTACTTTGTATTTATGTAGCTCTTTACCTGTTAAAGAAGAGAACTCAGGTGTGATAGAAACCTCAGTTGGCAAGAGGGGAAATACTGTAATGTATTCATATAACTTACAGCTTAATTTTCACAGCTTATTGAATTGATCTGCCTCCTGTTTCTGTGCCCTGAAAATTAAAGTATGTGGGCTATTTTGAAGCTGGTACTTGTCCAAAAAATACAAATATGATCTGACTGGTTTCCACAACATAAGTCTGCTTAGAGGTTTATATTACAGAAGATCAGCTACAGATTTTGCTGGCAAAAGTCAAGTCATTACTGAGTGTCTCTGATTTAAAATGTGTTTTTTTTTAAAGAGTAACTAATCACACTATTGATCCAGCTTCATGAAAAGACTTTTTGATCACTGCTGTATTTGGGTCATGACCTTTCTTCTGCTTATCTAAAGTTTTGGGAAACATACAGACTGTTTTCTAACTGGCCCTACTGTAGAAAAAATGGAGCATTTAAGGTAAAAAAAAGATTATTACATATGGATGGGACATTGGCTCTTATCCTGAGATAATCGTTCTTCAGGCACAGTTGGCAGTATATGTGCAGTACTGTGCACAAATACAATAGAAAGACTTTCCTCACTCGAGAGTGCCTGCAGTCTAAATAATGTATTCATAAAAGAGGATTGTGTTACCAATTACTTCTAATCCTAGAAAGTGTACTACCAGGCAGCCTCATTAATAGTAATTATTTTAAGTGCACGTGCATTTACAGTGGATTGCTGTGATGCTTTTGCAGGCAGACGGTAACAATATAATAGCCACAAGGATAAGTGCAGTAACTGTGAATCAGTACTCTGCAGGAAAAATCAATTCACCAGGAATCCCTTTGAGATGCAGAGTGGGTGGCCTAGCTGCTCAGATTACTCTTAATGAAAGGAAAGGGATTTACCTGTGGAGTAACTATCCAGTTGCAGACTAATTTTTTCACCTTTATGTAGCTATAGTCTGAATATATGCCTTTTTTTTTTTTTTTTTTTTTTTTACCAAGTAGGGCAGATCTTCCACAAATAATAAGAAAAAACGCAACTTCTGAATAGCACTCTATCAGTATTAACAAAATTGATCAACTGTTTTCATCTTCTACTATTCCCATACAAATTATTCTTTATCTAAAATCTGAAATTTCATTTCAGATTAATAATCCAGTTGATGCATATTATACTGATCAGAAATGTGGCCTCACCATTGTTTAGGCAAACAGATCGCTGTCTTTTCTGAGCTGTGTAGTGAAGAGCAATGTTGAGATGCCTGAGCTGGCGCAGCCCATAAACTAGAATTAGTATAGGCACAGTGAACCCGGCTTTTACAGCCCAGATAAAAGTTCTGCTTCCGCTGGACTTGAACTCTGTAGCATAAAAGATAGATACATCAGTGTATTGAAGCTAGTGGCAAACAAAGTTGATGTGTGCAATGCATGGGGCTATGTTTTCAAGCACACACATGGGAAAATGTGTGCATGCTTTTAATGGTAAGCCATTAGACAGGGAAGTGTCAAGGGTCTGAATCACTGCTGACACACCATCTAATGTTGTTCATGGCAGTGACAACAAATGAACATAGGGTATCTGTGAGTGGGCATATGTGCTGCATCCTTTGAAAATCAGAAAGTAGCACTGGAAGAGCATTATACAGCTTTGAAGAGTATAGGCAGAAGTCTTCCAAAAAAACACATACCTTGGTTAAAAAAATGGCCAAGGAGAGTCAAGCTTCAGACCCTGTTTATAAACCATTTGAAACCAAGTCATTATCCAGATTTACATTTCTGTTATCAATAGTGGACTTTTTTGTGTCGCTACAGTATATCCTTTGCTGCAGACCCACCATCGAAGTGAAGAATTAGTTTATAATTCAGCCACAATGCTTTGCAATTCCAGAGGCTTCTTAACAGACACTAAAGCATTAGGAAGGGTTTATTAGGACATAGACTGTTCTATTTGCATTATCTGAGGACTTCCTGCAGTTTCTGTGGCTCTACAGATTTCTGTAGACAGTACATAAATGACAGTATTTTTCACAATCCTGTTCAGATGGGACCCGTTTTTCTGTCTTGAGTATTTCTAAGAATGTCACTGCTAGGAAAAGAACATGAGTACTGTTCTTGTGGTGATGGGGTGAAGGACATCTTCACAACTTTGAAGTCTCCTAGGCTTAATTGTTGGTCTGTGGATTTGATCCCAAGGGCATGAGGACACTTTGATTTCTGCTCTCCTGCAGATGGCGAAGCTCCGCAGCCTATCCAAGAATGCTGAGAATGAACCTAATCTTCCCCTGGTTGATAACTGGCGCCCGACGCAGCCTCGGTATTTCAGGATGGTGAGCGCATCATTCCTCTAGGACCTGGCTCAGGTTGGGTGTGCCATCTAGGGGACACCTAGAACTAAGAGATGGTTTTGATTTGTGTCCTCTGTTGCATTTAGACAGAACTACATCTGTAGGTCTGGAGACTGAAACTTTGAGTCATGAAATGTGAATTTCACTTTCAGAGGATAACATTTACTTAAGACAGATCCTATAATTAAAAAGGAAGTAGAGAATCTGTTTGGCTCTTCATAACTGCTATAACATAACTTTCATTGATAGTACAAAGGAAGAAAGAACATGCTACTAACAATTACAAAACCGTTTCCTTTTGCCCACATGTCTCTTGATGCTTGCCTTATTCCATGCTAAACAGATTGGAGTTAAGAGAATTGTTTTCAGCATAAACCCATGTTCTTCAGTAGCTGTTTTCTGCATTACCCATAACCTGCTTTGAGCTGCACCAGTTAATACATAAGGCATTCTTGTAAGTAAAGGAGAGCACTCTTTTGGTACTTTATACTCACATAAAATATGAAAGGATAGAAAATTGCTTTATAACCATTGATAAAGAACTAAGCTTTTAACTTTTTTAAACTATGGACAGGTGAAACAGAGGTCTGTTCTTAAAACTGTATTCAGAGAGTTATATGTAGTTAAAACTGTGGAAGGGGGAAGAGCTCTTTCCATTCATATCACAACTGTTTGTCCATATTAAAAGACTAATTTGCATTTTCAAGTTGTAACAATCAAAGTGACATGGATTTTGAGAACTTGGTCTTTGTATTCCGAATATATATTTTCTTTATGTATGCAAGTGGTTTTTCTGTGTAAAAAAGGGTGTTCAGATAGAAAGAGTTCTTAATCTTTTTCTGGGTTGTTTTGGTTTTTTTTGAGTCAGATTCTCACTTTATTTGCAAATATAATTGGTCCTGCTGTCAGTGAGATCTGCACGTAAGTGTCTGAAAACATAGTTTGACTCTCCTGATGAAAATGCAGTTGACCAGGGTGTTCTTGCCTCTTGTTTTGACATAAAGAACAATGAAAGAGGATTGTAAGCCTATACTTGAAATAACGGTGTTTCTGCATTAAAAAATTTAACAATAATACATTTTTGTTCTGTATGGTTTTTTTTTTAATTTTAGAAACATGTAAAAATAATGACGTTTCAAAGAAAGACTTGTCAATGTTATCTGTAATACATCTTCATGAAAATCAATGATGGTTGGTATCTTTTTCAGATGTTTGTTTGAACTACAAGAGTACTGATAATACTTCATGTGACTGAAAGCAAGGAAAGGAAATAGCATCTTAAATATGCTACATCATTGAGACATCCACATCTATTCTTTTAGTGAGATGACCCTATTCTGACAACGGCTTTCTTGTAATGTAATATGAATCAACTCCTTCGCAAGTTGATTGCACAGTGGATAAGTTCAGTCTGTATCTAAAACTGGTAGTCTGAACAGTAATTTACATTGAGCTCTGGAAATACAAAGCAGCTGCCATGTTCTAGGACAAGAGGATGCTGCTGAGCTAGGTGATGAGACAGGGGTTATGCTCCCTGTCTTCAGGTTCCCCACCATGAAAGTTTCTGGACCGTGTCCTCACATTGCTTTCTTCTTTCAGATAGGTAGTGTTTTGGCTGGGAAATTTCATTTAGTCCTTGTTAGTATTTCCCATCCAATTTCCCAAATGGATTGCATTGTGCTGTTCATGTTTGCACTTCTCATTTGTAGCCATATTGAGAAATGATTCAGATGAGTTAATATCTGTTTACGTTGCATGCACATATTGCTGACTGACACAGGTTGTCTTACATGCACATACTTCTTTCTAGTCAGATAGATGACTTACACTAATAAAGCCTGTGCTGGTCCCTATGTTTGAAAACATACATTTTTATTTGAATACTTTATTAAAAGTAATTTCTTCCCGGCCGGGTTGTTCCAGGAGAGTTCAAAGCTTTGTATTTGACCACCAGTACCCAACACAGTATTAGATGTAGGGATAAGAACATGCTGCTCAGTTGTGCTTTATACTTCAGAGGAGGGCTTAATTCATAAAGATTTCTTTTTCCAATAAACTTCTATGTAAATATCCAACAGAACATCAGGAAGTATTCTGTGTGTGGTAACTGATGTTATTCTGAATAGGAATGCAAGTCACAGAACATCACGGTCCATGCAGGGTTCTCATAGAATACCGTGGGCTTCCTGCCTTCAGGTGAAAATGGCAATTTCCTGATGTGTGAACATAAGAGAAAACAAAATGACAAAACACCTTTCTACTTGTTTTTCTCCAGTCAATTCTGCAGTACGTATCTGTTTGCTTATGTGTTGCCTCATTAGAAAAAGGAATTTTGAGGCAAAAATTATTTTCCTTGCAATTTATGATATTGCAAATCTGGAACATGTAATCCAAATGGTTTATGTAGTGATATGATGGTTTCCCAGTTCCACTTCACAAAGGAGCTGTCTGGGTGCTGTAACTGAAGCTGAGGTAAGCCTCGTTCTCTAAAGCCATGTTTATTAAATTTTAAGCTTAAAGCCAAACTAGTTTTTTTAAAGAGTGTCATTTGACTTTTAATGCAGTTGGTTTCATAATATCTATATTTATAATTAGTAAAAGGTAGACTAAGCTAGGCTCAGGACTGGGTTGACTCAGTTGCAGATAGGAGAAAGTGTGTGAATATGTGGTTTGGCAGCGGTTTTCCAGTGTTGAAAGGACTGTCTGAAGTAATGATGACAGATTGAGGAAACAGTGCTTCAGCAGGCATTGGAAAAAATTGGAAAGTGTAGGAGTAGAATGAAAACAAAAAGCCAAAGAATAGGGGGCACTTCAGGGGCACTCTACATTGAGCTGTAAGCTTTAAGTATGAGAAGATGAGGGAGAGTGTTGAAGGCAGCAAGGGAGGAAATGTGGGGTGCTGTGAGTCAGCATTTAGAATGCTTTCATGTCTGATGCAATTTTCATTTCTCTCTGGCTGTGTTCATTGTTATTTTACAATGGTTCCCCCTTGCTTTTAGCTTGAAGCTTTCTGTAAGAACAAGAAAAATTAATCACTGGTACGACTGAATACAGGTCACTGTAGTAATAACATCCCACTCAGCTCACTTCTTACCCTCACGTTTCCACCATGCAGTGCAGTCCTATGCACCACAAGAGCATAGGACCACAAGGGAAGACATCAAATTTTCATCTGGGTGGGGTATAAAACAAGGAGTTACTACTATATTTGGCTTTACATACCATATATGCCTGACGATACTTGGTGATATCAGTGCTGATTAGGAACAGTCCTTCTGAAACAGACACAGGGGAAGTTTAGATTAGATATATGAAGTTCTTTAGTGTGAGGGTGGTGAGGCACTGGAATGGGTTGCTCAAGGAAGTCGTGAATGCTCCAACCCTGGCCGTGTTCAAAGGCCAGGTTGGACAGAGCCTTGGGTGACATGGTTTAGTGTGTGGTGTCCCTGCTCATGGCAGGGGGGTTGGAACTGTATGACCTTAAGGTCCTTTCCAACCCTAACTATGCTGTGATTCTATTCAGACATGAGACATGCAGCCACATTGCACAGCTTGTTGGCAGCCTTTTCTCTCCAAGTTTCTTTTTATCTGCTACAGACATCAAAATAATTTGACTTGGCCTAGCTCCGTGGTGCTGTGAGCCTTCCTGAGACTTGAAGCACTTTAAAGGGATGGCTGAACTTGTGTATGCATCAGTGGCAGTCTTCAACATGACAAGAAGGTGTGTGTGGAATAAAATCACAGCTGCCGTAGCACTCTGACATGATTATGCTCATCAACAATGAAAAGGAATTACCATCAATTTTAGGTAATATCTGCCTGTCTAAACTTGGTCAGAATAAAAGATACCTATGGTAAACGCTTGAGAAGTCCATTTTCTCATGTTGCTTGTTGCAAACCATTTCTCTAGCCCCAGCGTCATGCTAATCATAGAAGCTATTCTTAGGTTACCTGTATACAGCTGGGCAGGAAATGATGAAGTGGATCAGCCTCACTTTACAGATGGCTCTGAGGCAGGCAAAAGGAGGTAGATGTAGATAGCAATCTAAAATTTTATATAAAAGTAGATGTGGATTTTACTGGGGATTTTAGTAAAAATCTTTCAGGTGATAGATCTTTTGAAGAATTTAGACTCATCAGATCTTCTTTAGATCAGGATTACATTTGATAAAATAAATTTCATTTATTCTATAGCCAAACTTATGCCTTGGAAATTTCACCAGTCATCTATACAAAAAAGGGTAGATCTTTAGACCCCTTCTTTTATATTGAATAAGACAGTATTCTGAAAACTCTGTGCATGGCTGTTAAGACCGTAAGAAGAATTCTGAATTTTGTGAATTCTGAAGTTTCAGATTTAATGAAAAAAAACCACAAAAAACCCAAAACTAGTTCAAAGTTCTCCTCATGGTGAAGGACTTTTGAAAATTTAGACAAATACAACTATACAGTAATGTCTGAAGCAGTGCTGCAGAATATGTCTTGCTAACTTCACTCCCAGAATTCTGGGTTTTGTGGTGTTTTGCTGAAAGGAGAAGTTTTCTATTCTGTCATTTCATCAGAGCATAGTCCTTACAGCTACATTTAGGCTGCCATGCGTTTTTCTGCTCCTCGTAATAAAGCATCCTGTGGGGAATATGTGGGATCACAAGGAACGATTGACACAGACATTCTGTCATGTCCACTGGCCATACGGCAGTTCACTGGGTCTGAAATCTCTGGTCTGTCAGCTGGGGGAAGCCATCCCTCCAGAAGGGCATGCAGCTAATCCCTAGTCATGGTCATTAGAGGACTCATCATGTCTCTAATGGAACGTGCTGAAGGCTGCCTTGTTTTGGATAATGTGTCACTCCCTTGCCTCAAAGTCTTTTTTCCGTTGAATAGCCCTACACCTCTGTGGTTTTCTGTGTCTGTCTATATATGTATGTATGTATGTGTATATTTATGTATATCAATATATATACAAAGCACATACATGCTACGTAAATGCGTGTTCTGTTACTGGTTATTGTTAATGTGGGATAGTACTTAACTGAAACTACAACTAATTTCAGACTCATAGGAGATAAAGCATCCTTCTAGTGAAGTTAGTCTTGCTTTTACTGAGCCTGTTGCTAGTTGGCTGCCTGCAGCATCTGACTGTTTTCCAGAATAAGGTAGCTGAGGAAATGGCTGCTTTTCCCTCCTTTTTCAAGAACAAAAGAAACTCATCAGCTTTGAGCAGCTTTGCTTCTTTATGAGATCACTGTGGCCATGAATTGCTTTTTCCACTTTCTAGTAAACAAACTGCAGTGTTAACTTTGAAGGACCTAAAAATGATGTCTGGTCAGGCTAAAGAGGGCTCATACAAGAAGGAAAGCAATGAAGAATGTCATGGGTGGAAGGTGTCAGGGAAGAGCTGGTAAAGACTGGGCAGATAGCAAACATGTACAGGTGATCACAGTGAGATGAGCAGAATGATACAAAGGCAGAATTCACTGCTGGTTGCTGAAAGTGGTGAGAACTCCCGAGCCATGAAAGGGTCAGACTCCATCTGTTGAAAACCAGGCTTGTACCTCATTGGTAAGCAGTGTCGTGGCTGTATCAACGGCATGGGACCAAATAAAGACCACTTGAGGGGACCTGAGCAAATCACTCCTTTGAGAGGAGAGAAGGCTGTGCCTTCCGTTCTTTATGTGCTACAGCGAGGCAGAGATTTAGTGATCCCACATGAAGGCACAGGGCAACTTGGATTAACACTCATAGTTAGGCAAATAGATGAGATGGTCGCCTAGTTGCACATTGCATGTGGCTGGCTTAAACACATGTGTTTTATAATGAGGTAGAGAGTTTTGTTCGTCAGATGGTTAATTCGACCTGCATTCTTGTTTGTATTCCTGTGGGAAAAAGTGTACGTAGACAGTGATCGTTTTGGGTTTTTTTCTGGGTTACTCCTCTTTATGCTAGTGTACTTGTACTTTACAGTAGTGGGGCTGAGTGTTGTCTTTCTGTATGTAAAGAAGATGCAGGGAATGGCAGCGGAGATCTGTGGAACCGTGTCAGTGAGTCTACTGAAAACACTTGGAAAGCTCTAGCCCCAGGATTTTCTGCATCGGACAATATTCCAAGGATTATGGCATATGGCAGAGAGGTCTTGTAATTATTGCAGTTCACAGTGAATGATTAGATCAGGTTTATGGCTTTCCAAAAATTGGAATGCATTTACTTTCAAAATGGGTGATCATTGGGAGTATCAGAATGCTGAAGGAAGATACATAATCAATGTGGATACATCTAGTAAGCTAGGATATGGACTAGAAAGCAGATAAAAAAGTTTTTGGGGAAGTTTTGTTGATTTTTCTGATTACCATCAACCTATTGGCTGTATCAGCTCCTACTGATTCACAATACTTGCTAATCTAGACATAGCAAAAAACACAGTCATGGAGCAGACAGCTGTGGTGTTAAACTATGAAGAAATACAGGAAAAAAGAAGATAATTCCTCATTTAAAAAAACCCATCAAATCATAGTATGTTTAAAATGAGAGACAGTGAAGATATGAAAGAAGAAATGGTGTTAGCCATCAGACTGGGCTGTGGAATCAGACAATAGAAGCCTGTCTGTATTTATTTTTGAAGGCATCATGGAAAAGGACAGTTTTAAGGAGTTTTCTGAGTGTTATTTTGTAGATCTTCTCCCAGGCATGAAGGGATGCCAAAACTCATGCTTGCTTGAAAACAGAAATGGACACTTGCTGATCAGAGACAAGAACCGGCACTTTGATTCCGAATTTCGGCTAACAGGTCAGGAGAAAGAAGTCTACAAAAGACTTTGAAAATCAAAGCAAGTTGCGTGTATTTAATGTGACAAAGAAAATATTTGGGATTCAAAGAGGTGGTGACACAAGACAGAACAAAAAACTGTCTTAGCAAACAGTGGAAAGGTTGTGTTTGCTATTGCTTGAGGAAGGGACATTGCAGGAGTGTGTGTGAGAATGAATGAATTTTTTAGCTGATTGGATAAATAGGCTCTGCACCCTAGTATCTTAACAGAAAGAACTGGAAAGATTTACATGTACCTTGGATGAGGCCTGGATCATAGGCCTGAATTACTATTGGTAACTGGTATTAGCCCCTTGACCAAACAAAGAGTGTTAGGAGACCATTTTTCCCATGGTGGCCTTGAAGTTAATAGTCAGAAACAGGCCAAGATTTTTGCTCAACTGCCGCCTTTTGTATCCCCACACAAATCACGGGTTCATTTAGCCAGGTTGCGAATCTCATCTCTCCATTATTTCTGCCTTCCTTCCCATTCAAATGCTGAGAAGGACATAGAATTACTGTTAGATGAGAAGGGGCTACTTTCTTTAATGACTAGGATGTGTCTGGTCCTGAAATTAGTGGAGGTCAGTCGATTACTTAGTTGGAAGTTCATAAACCTTTCAGCAGTGCTGTTCTGGCTTGAAATGCTCAGACCTTTGCTATCATGTTTCTTCTGGAAGTTGCGTTGTTGGATAACTTGCTGTTTTAAATCCTTGATGGATTTAATGAAACAAGCAAAGGGCTGCAAAGTAACTGTGAATTCTTGATCTATCTAATTTCTACTTAAATTGACTAGTTTGGTCACTCAGCTAGTGATAGCTCCTGCAGTAAATTGGCATGCATGTTGGTATTCCTAATAGTCTTCATTAAAAGTGGGTAAAGCAGGTCTCAGTCCAGAAATAATTTATGATCAGCTTCAAAAAGAGTATCTGAAGAGATACTTGCACAGATACCCTTGGAAAAAATATTGTAGGTACCTGTATATACAGTTATAAATGTCATGTCTTTATTTTGCCAATTTAATGATAAAGGCAAAAGCAGCGAGACAGAGGCAAAAACACTGTCAGTGCTGCCCCATGGTGAGCAACCAATTCTCACACGCTTCCTTACTGCCTTGGTATTGATTAGGTTTTTGAACATCTCAGGTGAAAGAGAACACTATTGGGTCATTCGTGAATAACTTGCAGGGAATCGGGATAAAATCCACTACGTACAAATTTCAGAAGCCTCTGGGACCTGTGGGTGTTGTCAGTGGAAATGATTGCTCTGGCCTGTCTCTGAAACAGATGAAGGTGACTGAGCAACAGAAACACTGAAGTTTTGTGTCCTCCATACTGGAGATGGCTTCCCTGAACTCTAAGAAGGTTGTAGCCCTTCCCCAGCAGGGCATACATGGATCTTCTTCCTTCTTCTTGACCACTCCATGCAACCTGCTGTAAATAAAGCCTTTGAGACAACTTCCCTTATCAAATTTGGTCTATAGATTTAAAACACATCTGGGAGGGGCAAGCTACCGGATACAGACACATATGGATGTGCACAAGAACATTTTCATTTGGTAAATAAAGCTACTTTTTGTTAGGCCTTAAAGACCAAAATGGCCATTATAAAGGACAGAAAAATATGAGCCAATCTGTGTGAAATTTCATGATTTCAAAACTGTTTCTATCTCTTAGAAGGTGGTAAAGACATTATTTCTGTGGGCTTACTGTTTTGCTAAAATTCACAAATTGAAATTGTGATAATATAACTTCTGGAGATACAAGCTGAAGACAAAGCATCAGATAATGCATTTAATCAATGGCATATAACAAAAAGTGAGCTTGTTTTAGTTAGCGCTTCTTGTTTGAAACTGGTATGTTCCTCTTTGAGATTTTTAAATCACTCTCATTTTCCCCTCCCTGGTTGTCCTACAAGGAAATAAAATTAATTAGATTCTTTAGAAGAATCTCTGATAAGAGGCAGATCTTTCTGTATCAGTCTTTCAGGAGCTGATACCTTCCAGTATATATTTTGTTCACAATAATAATAAAATCAAGGCAAATTCTTAGCTGAGGCACATACTCCAGCGATATGAAAGAGAAAGTGTGATGGAACTGATTCATTTGTGAAGGTCACCTACTTTTTACTTTCTCATAAAAATTTTGTTCCAAGCTATTTGCTTCTGCATAAGGCCATTAAGAAAGAGGAATGAATATGAGTAGTCACACTGTCCCCTATTAAAAGTGCTTGCAGGCTGCTATTTGACCCTCCAACCTGGCCCAGCTCTTTTATAGCTTTTTAGTCATGACATTGGTGTGGGAGGTTTCTGAGGCCAGAGCCGAATGTGTCTGAGCAGCTGTTCTTTTAGGGATCACCAATGATCTTTGTGTGAAAAAGGTGATGCACTAGAAGATTAAGTGTCTGTTTGCTCTTCGTGCAAGCCACATGACCGACATATATTACTTTGTTTATTCTGGCAGACCTATGAAGAGATACAGATGGGTTTCACCTCAAATATTTTGGTGTCTTCCAGTGTCTTGCTCTGTCCAGCCAGACCAGGATGAGTTTCCCAAAGTGTCTTTATGAAGTGTAACATTGCCCTCAGACTAATGTTGATATGAGTGAGTCCTGCATTGCAAAGCTCTTCAGCTTATGAGTGGAGCCCCATGGCGAAAGCCACTAAGGTATTTTATGGCCTTTGGCAGGTCCTTCTTTTCATGTGGAAGCTGAAACACAGAAACTTGTCCCAGGAGAAGGCACGTAGAGTCACGCCAAGGCTTGGCCCACAGGCTGGCTTATGATAAGCAGTCGTGGAGCATAATGAATGCAGCCATCTCTGGGAACTGGGATATGGGTCTTCTCATATCCATGTGAAATTCCCACCTGTCCTGGTAAGGGAGTTGAGCTTCCTTTTTTACCTTTTTCTCTGGACCTCTGAATACTTCAACTTAATCATTGGAAGACAAAGAATCTCCCAGGACCTAGTCATTAGCATATTAGCTTTATCTGGGAAAAGTTTTACGTCTGAATGCCCTCTGGCTGGACAACTGCAACATGCATAGTCTCCCAGCAAACCTTTTAAAGATCAGTGGCAAAATCTACATTTGGAGAAGGTTTTGTTCTGCGTGTTTTAGGTTTGCTGAAAAAAAAAAGCTTACTATGTGGCTTCTTCTTGGGTCTAGCAAGAAACACAGCAGAATTCTGAGCCTAGGGTATGTGTATTCATTTGCACACTGTTGAAATTGCAGGTGCCAGGATAACTGCCAGTCCAGATGTGAAGGTCTCTCCAGTTGCTCTGCAGAATTCTTTTTATTTAAATTTTGTATTTGGGCACCTGTATTTGACTAAGTTTTGGTTGGTATTTAGGTATAAACAACAAATATATGAGAAGAAAATTTATCTTTACATATCTGATAGCAAATAATCTCTCCTTACACGCTAGAATTGCAATTGTGTTTGTTTCAAGCTACTACAAGCTTTTAGTTAATGGATCTTATGTTGTTTATGTCTAGGCAGGATGTGCATTTATAATTTCTTGTGTCATGAATAGAATCTAGACATTAGCACCTAATCGCTGCATGGACTACAACCCCTGTCTCCTGAGCATAGCCCACGTGAAAGCCTTTAAGCAGAATTACTATTTCAGGGTTTCTAGAAGTGTTCTCCTCCACTCTCCAGCGGTGAGCTCTGAACATACAATGAATTTCAAGCACATCCACCCTGTGATTACTTGTCTAAAACTGCTTCTCTGTAACAATAACACAAACAGTGGTAGGAGTGCTGGTTTTGTTCTTAGTTTGTTCAGGGGTACACTGCATTGAATGATGGTTTTCCATAGCAAGTAGGGAATGTGGATTCACTTTCTTGTCACCAGCTATGCAAGAACTGTCTCAGTTCTGACATATTTCAGCCTTTTGCATTCAGAGAGGTAGGGAGGATGACTGCAGGAGTTGGTGTACTATTCTGAAAAAGGTTTCTTTTGTCTTTGCGTATATATTCTATGTGCCTCCCAACAGATGTTGCACTGAAGATTGCCAGATACACTCCCTCTGACAGACAATACAGATACTGGCAAGTTATAGAATTAGATTAGAAGTTGTGAGCATTTTGTAAGTTTATAAAAGATTATTTTTTTATTAGTCTCAGTAAGCATCATGGTCTTAAGCCTGTTTTAACAGATTGGTTGGTACTAAGGACTGTGAAGGAGTGATAGCCTCGCTTTCACTCCAAACCTTGAAGTTTTATCCCAGTTCTTTGCATCCCTCATTTTCTATTTTCTTCCTTTGAGCTGTTCTAATGTGACTCTGTATTCCCTTCGGACTACAACTGAAGGTCAGTATCTGTCAAACTTAAACTTTGCCTTGGGAGAGGAGAGTCACCAATCTGCTGGAATTTCATAGTGAGAGAGTCTGGACTTGATGAAACCAAACAAGCTTGGGTAGATTTTCATTCCTGGATTACTCCAAGAAGGCCGTGCCAGAGCACATTTGTGCAGACAGGTCAGATCAGATGTTCATTCTTCACTGGAGCCTTGAGTTTCAGAAAGCACACCATTCAAGTAAGTACATATGAGAGCATGCATATGTGCATGAGCTCTGCATGCTTTTTTAAAGGAAGCAATTACAAATGAAGCACAACACTAGTTCCATAGAAAGGTTGGGGATCACTGACAAACTAATCTTTTTTCCCCCCCTCAACATCTATAAACATTCCTTAGGTTTTGTTAAATGTATATTAAGCATTTCATAAAGCATATCGTTGAGGAAATGTTTTGCTCAGCTTGCATTTTTTGCTTTCCTGGTAAAGCACCCCAGAAAGGCTCATCCATGGGCAGAGGCTGTAGATGAAGTAAACCACTGGAGGAACATCCATAAGTACCTCAGGGCTCCTCAGTACTTGGGCTTCCACTTTTGTGAGTTGCACAAAATGAGCTCCTGACTAGACTGTGTTTAGCTCTAGATCACTCCACCCCGTATTGTTCTTACATATTTCTGCTCCATGTGGCCCATTTCACCTCTTTTCCCATTAGAGTCCTTTTCTCTTAGAAAATGCTGATGGGAGCAATCTACAAACATGTGGAAAGCCAATCATCTGCACTGCTGGGGAAGGCAAATTTTTAGAAAAAGGATTCCTAGGCAAAAAATGAGGACATGGGATTAGACAGTTTCTGTACTATTTGGTATCTAAAAATGGTGTATGGGAAACTGATGGGAAAATCTCCATCTGCTGTATGGGAAACTGAACTGTAGTTTTTTATGGAGTACCGATGTATCTCCCTTGCTATAAGTAATTTATAAGCTTTCTGAAAATACCCTAGAGAAGGCAGATATATGTTCTTAAAGATGTTTAGAGACTTCCATATGTTCAGTGTTACTATGGATGGAACAGAAACACGGGTGCAAAGGTTCACCAATAGACAGAATACAAACATAAATGCTCCAGAGGACAGGGCTAGAGATATTAGCAGGAGTAACAAATGCATGGTGTTGATTATATATTGCTTACCTTCATTAAAAAAAATAAATCTATGTAGAAAACTATTTATGGGATCACCAGATGGAAAAGAATGAGACCAAATAAATGTTTAACTATAATTCAGTTTGGTTGGGTTTTTCTTTACGTGGTGCTGACATGTACAGTGATCTATGTAGTGCATGGCATAACAAACCCCAGACATAAATTTTCTTCTCAGACACTTACCAACATAGCAATGAGAGATCATGTTGTTGCCAGCAGAATTACCACATTGGTGTGGCCACGTTTATCATCTCACTTCATGTGGGTCACATGGATTGCTATTAAAAAAGTCAGTACTATATATATTTAAACACAAACATGCATATTAAGGCACATAGATATTCTCATTGAAATTCTTGGGTGTTTTAAGATAAGTCTCTAGTATATTTTATAATAATTGTATTTACTTGTTTTAAGTCAGATACACAGCAAACTATTGAGCAACAGCTACACCTGCCTTCCTTTCTAATTTATAGGTCCCGTATCCTAAGATGGAGGAAGAGATGGAGGGAGTCAGGGAGATTTGAACTCAGATAATTGTAAGTTATAAGGCTGAGGGAACCACTGGGCTTATCTTGATGCTGCCTCTGCCAGTCTGAAAACTGTTGCCTTGCTGCTCCCGATGGTGTATTAGTAAGTGATGTGCTGCACAGACAATTGGACAGCACTGCTCAGCCATAGCTAAGACATCTATGAGTCACCAACACTGTTTTGGTCACAAATCCAAAGCATAACACCTTAACAGCTGCTATGAAGAAATTAACTCCATCACAACCAAAGCCACTACAACAGATTATCTGGATCCCAGATTCCATAATACATAGAGTTTAGATCAGCAGGGCCAGAGTGTCGGAATTCAGATTCAAATAGCTCCACAGTGTAGTACAAAGAAATGGTTTAAACTTGCAGCCACCTGTGGTGAGGCCAGAAACCCTTAGCCATTATGAAATGCAGGATGGTGTTACTTCACCATCACAGGCTTTGGATAATATTAAGTACAGTTACACAGCACTACGGCAGCAGGATCCCCAAAGTGTGTCCTGTGCTGTCCTTGCAGCCCCCAAACTCTTCCCGTGCAGCCTGCAAAAGGATGCTGCTGTAGGAGAGAAGGAAGAGAACACACATAACCCAGTGCACAGCACATGCCCCCCTGTCTTCTTCCCCCCTCTGTGGGAGGTGGACACACCAGCAGCTTTCTGGTTAGGACGCTGAGGACATGAAACAGTGGGCCACTCACAAACAGGTGGACTGTCACTTTCTTGTTTGTGTAAGGCCTAAGGGGCACTTCTCCAGGATGTTATTTAGCTCAGACAGTCCACTGGAGAGTGTGGAGTGAGTGGAACTGGTGTATCAGTATTGCTGTCTCACCATGACCACAGCTGGCAGATGGTTTGCCCTGGCTGAAACACGGAGAGGGGCATATTGTGCTTAGTGTGGGCCCTAGCAGATAGGGACGCTCCCCACCCAGCTTGCTAGTGATTTTCCCCAGCTTTCCACAGATTTCCTGGGTGTGCACATGTTTGGGAGTTGCACCGCTGGATGTTGGTCAAAGGGAGTAGGAAGTGACTGTTGAATACTGTTCAAGCAATTTTGCCCTTGTGCTCATGAAGGCTGTGAAAGAAACCCAGCATGCGATTCCATTATCACTCAATAGACTGTAGTCCAGCCTCTCAAAACACAAAGCTTTTAATGATGGACAAACTTGCCTTTGACACCACATACTAGTGAGTGCTTTAGCTTGCAGCTTCACCACTCCTTTAATGGAAGTTTTAATGGAAACTTCTTAAACATGAAAAAGTATTGGCACCTGGGGACAGATTACAAATGTTAATGAAAGCAGGTGAGTAAGGAGCAATAATAGAAAGAATAATACTCTTCAGCACATTGCTCTTCTGTCTGGGATTTAGGGGCTCATTAAATACACTGTTATTGCAGCTGTGTCTTACTGCAAGATTTTGCTAGTAATTGACAACAGGATTCTTGTCCACAATAAAAAATCAATGCGATCAACCTCTAAGTTTTATGGAGACTGTGAAGCTTAAAACAGCTTGAACTGATGCAAAGTTCCCAAGACAACAGAACAAGCCACAGTTATGGTGGCTCACTGTATTTTTAAAACATACACAAATATTAATACTGTATATTCTATTATACCACTTTAATTTTAGAGATACCTAACAGAAACCGATTGGCCAGGAGCACTGCAATGTACTCATAATGAATTATCTTTAGGCAGCACTTTGCATCCCAGTGATGACTGTGCTTTCTTGCTTAAATACTTGCTATTGTAGCTCCATTTCAGTTTGGGTGATGTCAGAGGATCTACGCTTACATACAAGAGTGAAGGATGTAATGATTTATTTTTTTCATGGGCATCGCCATTCAGCTGTATATTAGCTCACAACACTGCTTCATGTGAATTCAGGTAATACTTACCTGATTGGAAACTGGAAGGCAATAAGATAGATAGACTGGAATCATGAACTGAGAGGATTGGGTATGTATCAAGCTGCCTGGGACCAATTGGTAGCACTATTAGTGATTCACATGTCAGAGCACATAAAAGAATTATTTACCTTGACTTCTCCCCATTAAGTCTGCCCAAGAACAGATCTTTTTCTGTACATATCTGTTGTTACACCACTTTGACCCCTAATCGTTACCGGTCCCAGCACCAAATACTTCAGTGTGGCAGTGAGATACCCCTATGTAGTTTCTTTGCATATCAGAATCCTGATATTCCTCCCACATGTGGTGGAAATCTCACAGGAGGTCAGGAAAAATAAAGTGATTCAGTACCTTGTGATTAATCTTCAAGCATTTTAACTTGGATGGGGCAGATAGCTTGAGCTGGTTATTAATTACTCACATCTGTTTCTGCAACAGGTGGGCCTGCCAGAGCTCTCCAGCACCTGGATCCAAAAGGCGACTTTCATGGGTGCTTGGCTGCAGTGTTTTGGTTGGGTTTATGCCATCTCTCGTTTCTCTGGCAGAAAGTTGTTGCATTTCAAAACAGAAAAGTCCATCTGCTGTAAGGAAAACTGAAATGTAGCTAATGTCAGCATCTCTCTTGACCATGCTCAGAGAGGGAACTGTCATTCAGAAAGTACTGTCACAAGCCTATAAAGATACAGATAGGCTGTTTGTTTCTCTCTGAGTCGTTGCCACTAAGAGGTAGTAGCAACAGAAGAAAAGCAGTTGGTCCTGCCATGAGTCCCATGAAGGTGGAGATGTTTCCATGCAAGTAGCCTATTGGGACCCATATTGGCCCAGGGGTGCATGGCCAGGCAGGTCTGTGGAGTGACTCCCACTGACTTCAGGAAACTTCAGGCCTGAGAGCTGTGCACAACTTCTCTGATGATCCCAGTTTTCCACAGTGCTCAGCACAGGCCCAGTGCTCCCCCAGATCTGCTGGTGGGTTCTCAGCATGCAGCAGGTTCCCACAAAGTCTCCGGTGGAGGCTGGGCTCCCATCTCCTGCAGGAAGACCTGGAACTCCCAAGTGGTGGCTGGAGGAGAGAAGCAGACTACTGCAGGACAAAGTAAGGCTATCTAAGGGATGTCAGTGCAAAAGCTTAGACATTTGCACTTCAAATAGCCAGTTCCTCAGCAGAATAGCAGATTCCCACTCTGTGACAGTGTGCATACTTTGGTGACTCACTTATAGCAACAGCTCATTAGTTTGTCTAAATATTATCCATTTTCTGTACTCCCAGCCTCTCCAACTCCTCTTACTCGCATACATCCACCCAGACCCGTTCCTGCAGAGGCAGGCGTGAGGCTGCTCTGTGCTGGGGATGCTGGCAGGGAGGAGAAGGTGGCCATGACCATGTGGCTGAGTAGGACAGTCTCTCCCCTACCCCAGGCAGGCAGTGGTGTCTGGCACAGGAGTGAAGGAGCTCTGGGAGGAGGTGATATACTGGGATTACCTGGGATGTCAGCAGCATGCTGGGACATCAGGAAAACATCCCTTTGTTGCAGGGGTAGTATTACCTCAACAAGTGTGTGGAAAAAAAAAAGAAAGAAAAAAACTACCTAGTGTGCCCGACATTTGGAATGTGCGAAACTCGAGAGATTTCCAATAAAACAGCAAAATACAATTAGTGAACTTTCTCCGTTTGTCAAGATGTCAAAGTTGCTTTTTAATGAACTCGACAGTGCAGTATTCTTATGGCCATTCCAGTAGCCTAGTAAGTACACCTGGTGTTTTTCTTCTGGTATATATCAGGGAAGGGATGAGGAAAACTGTACTTTTGTCACAGGGCTCACAGGGTTTTGAATGTTGTGATCCCAAGTCAAAAAGCACTAATAGTCATGAGTTATCTCACTGAATTCAGAAAGGTATTGCACATATCTAACCTATGCCTGAACACTCTGACAGAGTGTCAGAGCATGTACCCCCTTGCAGCCTTAATGTGATCCAGCCTCTAATAGGGGCCACAATATGACATTGTCAGAGCCTTCCTGGCAACCCCATGGGGTCCTTTGTCCACTCACTGCTTTCAAAAGTCTACCTAAATACCCAGCTACAAGATCGCAAGATACATTCATAAAGCACTTATTTTTCTGAGGCAGTAGCTTGTTCAAATGCCACTCAAGCCATATTGCTTTTCCTTGGTCACTGTTCCAGAATTCATTCTCAGGTAAGAGAATTTGAGGATTGAGAGTTCTCAAAGATTTATTGAACAACCTGGGAAAAAACCCCAACAGAGGTGGCTAATAAAAACATTTAGAAGTAGATTCCAGAAAAAAATACTGCCCTGGTACATGAGCAGAATTCCCAAACTGGTTTTAGACACAGGATGTTGGCCAATCAGATTGTGTTTGATAAGTTGGAGAATAAAATTGGTTTTCAAACCATTAAAATAAACATCTTATACATAGACTAATGACCTACACTTTCATATCTGCTCTCATGTCAAGCTGTTAGACAAGTGCTACAGTGGAAACAAAACACATACCAGATTTCTTTTTTTGTCTGGCTTTAAGATAAGTATACGGAAAGCCCCAAATAAATCCTCATTATGTTACTTCTCTTAAATAGATTACTGAGAAAATAGTTTAGCACATGAAAAATTCTTCCTCCATCATAGTTTAGTTTGCAGGCCCTGATAAAGAGACTGGCAATATTCCTTTTATCTGATGGAAAATCATTATTAATATTCTTACTGTAAATCTTATTTGTTAGTATTTGTTAGCCAGGAGCCCTTTCAATTTTAATTGCTTATCGCTGAAAGCTCCTTTTGTCTTTCTCCTCTCTTGGCTTCCTTTGATCCTCTCTTCATAGGCCTGTTTTCTTTCTTTCTGCCATTTTCGTCTGCCTGGGAAGAGCCTGCAGACCTTTCCTTTCAACAGGTCTATTGGATAGGTAAAGCCATGGTAAACTTCAATGAGTTCTTATTTTGATCGAAGCTAGCTTCTTTTACCTGCCCTCTGCTGACAAGCTCATCAGTTGTTCAAGGCACAGGAGGGAATCTGCCGCACTTTCTGCAGTGACCAGAGGCAAAGCTACAGGCACCTAAAATGAAAATATGGCTGTTCACAGGTATCAAGGGACCCCCCGTAGTAGTAAGCTACTGCTTGCCACATTTCTGTCTGAGCTCTTAAAAGCAGATCACCTGGACTGATTTGCGTTATCCCCATTTTGCACAGTGCCCCATCCCAGAATAGACTTCATGAAGCTCTGATGAAGCAGGATCTCAGCTGAACTGTTCTGAAATGGACGGCTTCTAACAGGATAGCTCTTAACAGAACTGTGGCACAAAGTGCCAAGGCAAACCTCCACCAGTCTTACTCTTAGCTTTTGCAGAGCTGCAGACTGATGACCTAGCTTGCCCTTTCATCACAGGATTTTAGTCCACAGCAAGAATGAAACCCATTCTTAGAAGACACAAATGCGTAGGACCTTCTCTGAAGAGGACTATCTGTTTCTTGCCTGTGTTAGCAACATGACACTCTTACTTCCCAGGCCACACTTGTCTGCTTTGTTTCTGTTCAGGGGCACAAGTTTGGGGCATTCAGCATCTCCTTTCATCACTGCCCTGTAAATACTCATTTTCTGCCTCACTTTCTATGGCATCAGCCACAACGGGCATCCCCTCCTTCCAGAAGAACCTCGCTTCAGAAATACAACCAGACCTTGAAAAAAGGTCAACATCTCTTGTGTAGCATGTTAAGATAGCCCAGCCCGGTGTCACTAATGCTTTTGTGACACCGAGTACCAGTGACTGCCCTCGCTTTGCCCCTGAATTCCAGTGGACTGTTCTGCCCTCTAGTGACAGCCGTGTTATCCAGCTGGGTCTCTCCCACTGATCTGACGCTCACTGTGGCCCTGAGCAGAAACTGGATGCTGGAAACGGCAGAACCCAGGGCAGAAAGCTGGATCCTGGCACCTCCGTGCCTGGGCATGGCCAGTGCCTGGAAACAATGTAAAGGAGGCGCTCACTAGTGCCCACTGACAGGACAAGAAGCAATGGACACTAAGACATCAGAAATTCCGTCTGTACACAAGAAAAGAGTTTTTACTGTGAGGGTGTTGTAACCCTCGCACAGGTTGCCTAGAAAGGTTGTGGAGTCTCCATCCTTGAAGACATTCAAAACCTGACTGGACATGGGCCTGGGCAACCTGCTATAGCTGGTCCCAACTGAGCAGTTGGACTAGATGATCTGAAGAAATCCCTTCCAACATGAATGATTGTGTTTGTTGTTTTTAAGCACAGCTAAATTTACCAACAGCTATTTAAAATAATCTATATAACTCATTTTGCTTGGAAAAAATCTATCAGCAGCTTTTGCATATATTTGCATTATAAGGAAGAAATTCTTTACTTGGGTACTACTACAGTGTAGCATGTATATCCATTATTATTCACTATAGCATTACAGCAAAACAGTGATTTGGGCAACTCTTCAAGCAGCTGTAAACGAGCTGCCATTTTATTTCATTTTTGTGGGAAAGCTTAGAATTCCCTACAGCTGGAAGCCAGAAGTGACATTTTGCATCTCTTCCTTAGGACTCTCGTGATATTTTTCTCAAGCCTCATTTTCAGTGCAGTCCATGCCTGTGGTACCCACTTGCAACCACATTCATCTGTATTCATGGCTTCATCTGTTCACCAGTGCCACACACGGAAGTGGAACTGCAACAACCCGCCTGTGGGTCAGGTGAGTGTGTGGCACTGGTGTGAGGACACTGTTCGCAGAGCTCCTGTTGCACAGCCCTGACAATCTGCCCCAGCGTCCCTGCCCTACATGGGATGGCATTGCTTTGTTCTCTAAGACAAAGTTCTGAGCACTTGGAATCTTACCAGAAAGTCTGCTAGTAAAAACCACCCAGGGCCTGGTGTTAGATGGTAAGTCCTTTGAGGGCAAGGACCTTGTATTTATCTAATCTGTATTCAGTATCTAAGTACCCACTACAGCTGTGTGATACCTCATGATTGAAGGTGTTGCCACCATACATGTAGGTGAGTATATGAATGACAGATAACTGTTTCTCACATAATGAAGAACTAAATAAATGTGACAGTGCCACGTACATTTATTAAATATCCAGCAAAGCGGTCATTTTCCTCTCTGTATCAGGCCAGGTGTTCTTCTGAACACTATGCACAGCTTTGGCCAGCTACCAGATGAATGATCAGTTCCTCTTTCAAACCTTGTAATGATACTAAAAATCAGAGCACTACCTGAATTCCAGCTGAGATCAAAAACATGCTGCAGAAAATTGGACCAATGAATCAGCACTTACCTTTTGTATTCTAAAATAATTCATACTAAAACTAATATACTAAGGTGGCAAGATGACAGAATGTTGACATTTTTGTCCCTGAGGGAACAGTGACTCAATAATGACTCTGCTTTCGTCTGAGCCACAGATAAATCTGTAGCTGATGCTATGCAACGTAGATAGTTGAGTCAGAAATAAGGCTCTAAACTGATCTGTGTTTTGCAGCCAGAAGCTGATGAGATCACACCAGCATGCAAAGACAGGTTTCCAAATATCAAATAACTTCAGTACCATGAATAAGAAATGGAGAAATGCCTTCCAGGCAACCCTAAATTCAATTTTGCTATGTGAATACTGATATTCAAACATAGCCATGCAATAGCTTGCGTTAGCTAAAGACTAAAGACTAAGACCTAAAGACTACAATTCACCTCATATTTGCACTCAAGTGGTATCAGTGTCATCCATTTTTCTTTAAAAGTAATGAAATGTATCTGCATGTCACATTAATGTCAGCCAAGATTTTTACATGGTAGCAAAAATGTTGACCCTAGTTTAGTTGTAAAGGACATATTAATCATCATTAGACCTAAGAAGTTTTATACATGATCATACAAGCCCACATAAAATGTCTTTTAACTGAAAAAACTGGCAGCTCATATTCCCACTGTGCCAGACAAAGAATTTAAACTTTGAGCACTTATATAGTGGAAATTTCAGTGGACAAGAACTACCTGAACAAGAGAAACAATAACAAAATGTCAACAATTTTGGTATCCCTACAATGGCTGTGGAGAGAGACAGTGCCCCTTAGGGTTAACCTTTAATGAACCTTTGAAGAGTTATGCATCAGCCTAAAGGACAGTCAAATTAATCGTCCCTGTCATGAAGCTTTGTTTGTGATTTCTTCCACACCCGTGTATCGACAGTAGATGCACAATATGTCTAGTCTAGTACCCAAGCGCTCCTCAGATGCTGTTCCTCAAACACTAGGCATTTGGTAGTAAGGAGAGTTACCTCATTTGACAGCAACTGGGCTGCTGGATCGAGCGCATCTTTTGGCACAGGCTCAGTCCCTTTCTGGAGGTAAATCCCTTTCTGCTGCAGCACAGCATCAGCACACTTTCTGTGAGCCAAGTGAGGTTTCTAGGGCACAGATAACCATGCTCCTGTAATAATGCTTTATGCTTTGTGGCAGTCCATATCAAACCAAATGAAACATTCAGCAGCCACCTCAAAAAATGCACTTCACAGACCTGTAAAAGCACAAATTATTGCACTCTCATTACCGAAACCACTTGGAGAGCAATCTTGTTCTGTCTTCATCCTACAATAAACAGATAAACTCCATAATCCCAGAACTGCAGCCCGATGTCTTAAATCTACTCAGACACACTTGTTCGGCCTCCCAGGGGGGAAGCTCTAGACACTGACCTGGACTCTACTTTTAACTGATGGCCACAATCCCTGTTAAATAGCCATCTCTATCTGGTACTAATGGTTTTTCCTCATTAAGACCTGGAAGGAGTCAGTAAACACTGTGTGTATGTTTATGGTATGTACTGTTCAAAATCCAGGACACAAGAAATTTTTGAAACAGGTAACTCAATCCAGCCTTGAGAAGAGACCAGCCTAGGATGCTTCTGTCAGCCCCTCTCCTGATGTTTCCCAGCAAGGACAGTTCATGCTACCTGTGAACTGCTGCATTTTCATTTTAGGTGCCAGTAGCTTTGCCTCTGGTCACTGCAGAAAGTGTGGCAGGCTCCCTCACGTGCCTTGAGCAACTGAAGAGCTTGTCAGCAGAAGGAAGGTAAAAAGAGTATCTTTTTTTAAAGTAAGAACTCACTGAAGTTTATTACTGCTTTACCTCTCTAATAGTACTATTGAAGAGAAAGGTCTGCAGGCTCTTCCCAGGCAGACAAAAATGGCAGAAACAGAAAGAGGAAACAGACTTGTGAAGAGGGGATTAAAGGAGACCAGGAAAGAAGAGGAGAAAGAGACAAAAGGAGCTTTCAGGAACCAACAATTAAAATTGAAAGGGCAACAAAAGCACACTTATTCTTGCCTTTATGGTTCCATCACTGCTTTCTGGCTTTTATCCCTGCAGGTGCCAATTTATTTTTATTGGCTGGATTTCCTGACTGTGCTGAAACTCAAGGGCTACCAGGGGCATGACGTGGCCCAGGCACTTTTTTGGCATAGGTGAGGCAGGGTAAGGTGTCCATGGCCTGCTGCTCTTGCCAGCAGGTATCATTCAGATAAGACTGAGATGGAATGATAAAGGACACTGGAGCATCTGCCCACCAGCCACTGGGGATGAACACTTCTACCACTCCAGGGCTGCCCACACTGTAGAAGGAAGCAAAAGTAAACTAGGAATGAGGAGGAGAAAAACTGAGCTTTCATGGATCAACAACTGAAAAAATCCAAGAAGGCTGAGAAGAACATGAAGCCCAGGTGTGTGACAGACTGTTTGTTCATCTCTCAACACTTTGAACACTGCTCTATGTATATGAAATATTTCTGTGATGCATCACGACACCCCCAAGTAGGAAGCTTGCCCCTGCATTTTGGAGAAAATGTATGTCAGGAGAAAGATACCACTCCAAATTTTGCAGTTTTAATTTTGTACTTATAGAATCATAGAATAGTTAGGGTTTGAAAAGACCTTAAGATCATCTAGTTCCAACCCCCCTGCCATGAGTAGGGAGTAAGCATACACCCTGGCAAGATCACAAAAATTATTTTTTGTTATTTGACCTGCTATTTAAATAAAGAGGTAAAGTCCCACTTTTTCATTGTCAGTTGACAATCTTAATGCTGTCTTGTATTGTCTGAATCCAAAATAAGCAGCAAGGATTTATTCGAAGTAGCTTTAGACAATAATGACACTTCTTAAAAAGGTCGTATTTCACCTGAGATGGTCTAGAGAAAACAAAGTTTTCCAAAAAAGGTGAAACCACCCAGGCCTTATGCAGAATGGATCTAGCCTGGTGCCTTTGTAATTATTTTTGCACTGTCCACTAGACAGCAAGGCAATCCAACATGGCTCAGTGCAAACTGATCAAACCAGACAGCTCAGCAGGGTGTTTTGCAGAAAGAGGGGCTTAAGTCCTGGAAGCAGCGCAGTCCTGGTCAGCTCAGTGGCTCTTCTTGAGGGAGTGTGTGTGACCTGTAAAGCTGTGTTGGTAGCAAGGGACAGTGAGGGATTATGTTGCCCAGGTATTGGAAAAGACTGCACCATAACTACCCATGGTGTCTATGCTGAACCATACTGCATGGGAAGGGGGCCCTGTAAATCTCTAAACTTACACCCCTCTGAGGTTATTACACATGTTTAGAAGGGGACAAGCAATACTGTAGTCACTGCTGGTAAGACTTCTCTCTTCTGTGGTACAACCAATTCCTTTTGAATTCTACTTCCCAAAGAAAAAGGAACTGTATCACACCTATTCCTGCCTTTATAGTTCCATCAGTGCTTTCTGAATCTATCATTCCTGCCCCTGGCAGGAGTCTTGCTGGCTGCTAATGACTCCTCATGCTCTTCCCCTGCTCCAGCATGGGGTCCCTCCCACAGGAGACATTCCTCATGAACTTCTCCAACAGGATTCCTTCCCATGGGCTGAAGTTCTTCACAAACTGCTCCAGTGTGGGTGCCTTCCATGTGTGCAGTCCTTCAGGAATAGATTACTCCAGTGTGTGTGCTTTCCATGGGTGCAGTCCTTCGGGAACAGACTGCTTCAGTGTGGGTCCCTTCTCCATAGGGTGCATCCTTCAGGAACAGACTGCTCCAGTGTGGGCTCCTCTCTCCGTGGGGCCATAGGTCTTGCCAGGAGCCTGCTCCAGTGTGGGCTGCCCACAGGGTCACAGCCTCCTTTGGGCATCCTCCTGCTCCAGTGTGGGGTCCTCCATGGGCTGCAGGTGGAGATCTGCTCCACCATGGACCTCCATGGGCTGCAGGGACACAGCCTGCCTCACCATGGGCTGCACCATGGACTGCAGGGGAACCTCTACTCCAGTGCTCCAAGGGGGAATGCCTTCTTCCCCTTCTTCTGCAATGACCTTGGTGTCTGCAGAGCTGTTTCTCTCACATGTCCTCCCTCCTCTCTCTGACTGCAGTTGCACAGGGTTTGTTTTTTTCCGCCCTTTTTAACTGTTTTACTGCAGAGGCACCACCACCATCACTGATGCGCTCAGCCTTGGCGAGCTGCAGGTCTGTCTTGGAGCTGGCTGGCATTGGGTCTGTCTGAGGCAGGGGAAGCTTCTGGCAGCTTCTCACAAAAGCTGCTCCTGTAACCCTGCTGCTACCAAAATCTCGTCCTGCAAACCCAACACAAACTTAAACAATAACAAAAAAGTTAGCTGAAACCAAAGCTTTTTAATTTTTGTCGCTGAAGCCAAACCAAAATTCAGTTTCTGTCTGAAAAAGACTTTTCAGGTTGTTTCAAGAGGGTAGAGCTAGTAAAAGCTTATGTTGTTTGAAATTATCTTGGTGACTATCCAATTCTAAGAAAAAAAAAAATATTTCAAAATTTAAAAAGTGGATAAATTTTCAAAATGTCAAACTGAAACATTTTAACTTGAAGTTTTGTTTCAGTTCTTAGAAGGCCAAGCCAATCTGGTAAACTAAAAATAAAAGTGTTCCAAATCAGTTTTTCCATGCACTTTTCAACAGAAAAGAGTGTTTTGTGGAAAATCTGAATCAGCTGGAGTTCACAGAAGTGTCTTCTCTTATCCTTCAGTTATCTCCCACTTCCACTGTTATCTATGAAGCAGAGCCCTCTATATATAGTTAGACGTTGTCTAAAAAGATGGAGTATTGTCCTCTTCCTGTGGCTTGTGTGCCAAGTACAGAATATGCCTAATCCTGCACAAACAGCCCAGGGAACACACCGTTAATGATGCATCTGTACCTTCTAGTTCTTTTAATAGGAAAAACATTTCCAGTGAGAGAGAAACTGCTGGAAAGCTGAATTGTTGCACCTTGGGTGTTCCCTGTAAAACAAGCTCTGTTTTGCATATATAATTATAAACTCATCAGAGCTGAGACTTTCCCACTTTCACCCAGTAGAAGTCACCCTCTCCCTATCTTTTTTTTCTCTGGGGACAATTAATGCGTAATTGAGCACATCCACGAGGAAGAGTTCCAAAAGAAGAAATTAAGAAAAGCCTGTTTCTTGACTGTGTAAACTGCTGATAAGGGCTCTTTCCTGAGAGGTGGGTAAGCCAAGTTCAGGTTCCAGTTGTGAGCTGTGCGGGGGGGATTTGAACGAATAAGCATGACTAGAATGGAAGAAGAGCAAAGTAACTTCAGGAGATACTATAGTAATGAGCAAGTTTCAGACATCGTGCTGAGATAGTTTTTTATTAACTAAAGCCTTTCTCATTAGTAATTAGTGATTAATAACAACTCAGGAACAAATTAAAAAAAGTATTTGAAACAGGTAGAAGAGTAATCATTTTCTTCTCCAGAATTGCCTAGGGATGATTCAAACTCAACTTGCTTTACTCAAAACCAATATATCTGGTTAACTGTAAAACCCACATGACCCTTCTCATCAGGAAGAGCAAGCTGACCCAAAGAAAACAGAGCATGTGGGTATAAAGAACTTCGAGAATTATGTTAGCCAAAGGCAATTCAAAACTGTTAATTTGATTCTTGTCAGAAAAATTATTAGTGATTGCTCATTGCATTTTGGCACCTTCAGGAACTCCAGGGTTTTACCATTTAATAATTATGAGCTGGCACTGCCTCTCCTTATATTTAGTTTCAGTGTTTCAAAGACAGTTGTCATTCATGTCATTCATATAATTCGTGACAGAATCTGTCATCCACACGACCTGTAGGTGGGCTGTTGCAGTTCCACCTCCGCGTGTGGCACTGGTGGCACTGGAGGACGAATGCAGCCACTAATACTGCGAGTGGGTACCACAGGCAGTCCTAAGGAAGAGGTGCAAAATGCCACTTCTGGCTTCCAGAGATAGGGAATTTTAAGCTTTCTCACAAAATGAAATAAAATGGTAGCTCATTTACAGCTGCTCAAAGGGTTGATCAAATCACTGTTTTGCTTTAATGCTGTAGTGAATAATAATGGATATACATGCTACCCTATAGTAGAGTAAATAATCTGGCTCTGCTCACCACTGAAGTGAAAGGCTTACTATATAGCTCAGCCTTAGCCCCTTTGTACATGAGAACAATGTTTTTTTTCTTCCCTTGGTTCCTCAAATGATGTATTGGTTTTGCATGGAAAGAGAGAGCACAGAGGTAAGACATTTCTACAAACTCTACCTTCCATTTCTGAGATGTGAGCTCTAACTGGGTCATTAAAGCATTTATATCCCAAGGATGTTATGTCACAGATTTATGTTCTCTAGCGTCTCCACAGGACTGATCTTACATCAGTGTGTTTTTTCTCCCTTATCTCTGGGACCAATAGTTATTCCACCAAAAATCATGAGTTTTTTTATAGATGTCACTGGAACTGGTCCATTGGGCCAGACATTCAGCTAATGTGAAATGGTGAACAACAGATGAGAAGGAGCACAGGAGACAGTTGTAATGGGTCCTCAACATGTGGAATAGTTGCTTATAGCTGATAAAACTGAGGAGAATAGATAAAAGTAAGGGTGTACTAGAGGTGGTTAAACAAACAAATCATCTTTGCGTCATCATTCTGCATGAAAACCAGTGTGGAGAAACATTTTTGGTCATTGGTCAGCGAATTTCCATCCCCTGATATCACACTCTTAAGGCAAAATGATACATTGTAAGGAAACTTTGTTCCCTTTTTTTTCTTTCAGAAGAAATTATTTTATGAAGCATGCCAAAGATGATTCCTTTTTCTGAGTTTAACATCCAGATAAAGAGCACAGTCATTGCCTTACACAAATCAGTAAAAGAAATCTTCCCTATGAAGATGAGATGATGAGTGCCAGATGTCTCATGGCAGCTCCTGCACCCTACACAAAAGGACTGTCTTCAGAGCCCCTGGGCCTCTTTTAATCATGAGATTTCATCTGATTTGCAAATACCATTATTCTTGGTCAATGACTAACAAAAGTCCTGAAAGAACTGGAAAATAATTGCTCCTCGTTTTCAGTTATATGTTGGTTTAATTTTGGTAAACAATGCATGGCAATTTACTCTTACAAATTGGCATCTATTTATAAACATACGTAATGGAAGACCTTGAAACACACTGTCCTGCATGCATTTTCATACAGGGCTTTGGAAGGGATTCTTCACCACAACACAAACTCTACCATGGGATACTGAACCCTGCATTTCATATTGTGGCTCAGTTTCTAGTGGGGAACTTGTGTGTCTGACCCTGAGCCTTGCAGACCACGCTGGAGGTGTAGAGCCTATTGCCCAGGACTGGCTGTGAACTTCCATCAGCGCCAGGAAGAAGACTGCGGTGTGGAAGGGCAGGGTTTGTACATGAAATCCCTCCTTCCTCCCCCAGCTGCGATTGCTTTCCAAACGGGAGCAGCCCAGAGTGCCTTGGATGAACCGAAGGATGGATTCTGAAGAGGTGTTAAACACAGGTACGTGTGTCAGGTCACAAAGCCTGGTATTTTCTCAGTGAAGTGTCACCCCCCTCCGGCTGGAAATGGCGGCTTGTCCCCCACAGAACACCTCTGGGCAAGTCCCTTTGTTCATAAAGTCATTCACAACGATTCGTCTCTACTTGTTCATGTGCTGACGTTTTGAATTTCAGAAAGGCAGGGCACCTATTTCCACTGTAGGCATCGGTGAGGCAGGAATTGCTACAGCTTCAGCCCCAAGCAGAGTCACCCGTGACTGGGCAGCTCTCACTCCCCACGGAACGAGCTGGCACTAACGGACGTCTCCTGGCCCGGCCCGTTCCCATGCTGAGGGCGCAGCACTCGGTGCCAGCGCCTGA
>NW_009944070.1:0-13341 GCF_000696875.1 Nestor notabilis
TATCAGCCCCTCTTCCCAGTTTTGTGTTGTCTTTCTAGGGATGGAGGTGAGTCTGACTGGCCTGTAGTTCAAAGGGTTCTCCTTCTTGCCCATTTGAAGACTGGGGCGACATTTGTTTTCTTCAGGTCCTCAGGCACCTCTTTTGATAGCAGTGAGTTTTCAAAGATGATCAAGAGTGGCCTAGCAATAACATCTGCCAGTTCCTTTGCTACTCAGGGAAATCAGAGTAGGTTAAAGAATTAAAACCAAATCTTCAAGATATCTTCCTCCACCCCTCCCTTCTTCCCAGGCTCAACTTCACTACTGAGTTTCTCTGCCTCCTCTCCGTGAGCAGCACAGGGGAACAGGGAATGCAAGCCGACATCAGTTCATCACACATTGTCTCTGATACTTCTTCCTCCTCACATTCTCACCTTGCTCCCACATGGGATCTCTCCCAAGGGACGCAGTCATCCACAAACTTCTGCAGTGTGGGTCTTTCCCATAGGCTGCAGTTCTTCTGAAACCTGCTCCCATGTGGAGTCTTCACAGGGTCACAGCCTCTGTCAGGCATCCCCCTGCTCCAATGTGGGATTATCCCCATGCTGCAGGTGGATATCTGCTCCACCGTGAACCTTAATGGGCTGCAGGGGCACTGCCTACCTCACCATGGGCTGTACCATGGGCTGCAGGGGAATATCTGCTCCTGTGCCTGGAGCACCTCCTCCCCTCCTTCGCTGATGCAGGTGTACATAGAGTTGTTGCTCTCAAATATTCTCACTCCATTCTTTAGATGCTGTTGCACAGCAGTTTTTTCCCCACTTCTTAAATGGTTATCACAGAGGTGGTACCACCATCCTCGATGGGCTCAGTCTTGGCTGCAGTGGGTCTGTCTTGGAGCTGGCTCTGTTGGACATAGGGAAGGTTCTAGCAGCTTCTGGCAGAAGCCACAGATGTACCCCCTGCTACCAAGACCTTGCCATGCAAACCCAAAACAAACTGTTTCTTCGCTTATCTCTGTGACTGAAATGTGGGTCTTCAGGGTTCCCCATCTTGGCATTTACGTGACTAGAGAGCTTCCTTCTCTCTTGTGTTTGTGAAAAAGCTTATGTACTTCTTCTCTGTAAAAATGTATTTTTAAAATTCAAAAAATATTTCAGTAAGAATTAACTAGTTTTATTGTCTCTCCAGTGATGCTTTTTTTAAAAGAAAGGCATGTGGTTTGCCTTCATTTATAGTAGAATTATGATTCACATTCATTTCCTGCGTTAATGGCACAGAATTAACATGTTAAGAATTTGAAAAATTGAAAGGCTTTTTATTGAAACAGAAGAGTAGCTGAAATATCTGTGCTGCTGAGAGCATAATAGCTTTTAAAATTGGTGGAAGAAGCTTCCTTAAGCTTGCACCATTACAATTTTCTTTAAAAATTCTCAATAGTAGTAATTGACTGCATATGCTTGTGAGGTAAGAGTGACTAAGAGCTTGTCTAAAAAAGCTAGTGAAGAGGAAGGCAGAGCAGGAACAAGTGCAGTTGTTCTTTTGCTAATGCTGCTCTTTTGCTAATGCTTTTCGTGTGGACACTTTACACGCAAAAACTAGTTGATGTAAATTAAAATTTGTGAATTTAGTTTAACCAGTTACAAAGCTAATAGAATTCATTACAGAAATGTATTTTACATAGTTTCAGAATGTATGGATTCATTAAAATGACTGGATTTCTAGGGTGTTGTTTGTCTGGGTTTTCTGATTGTATTATAAAAAACAGAAAGATAGTTGTTTCCAAGTCTTCTTTTAATAAAACAAATTCTTGGCATGTGGTCAAGAGCACCAGCTTTTTTATTACTGTGTAGCAAAGAACTTGCTAAGGAATTGTGTTCATCCACTAAGTGTGTTCCCAGTGTCATGGGCAAACTTGTACAGCAGGTACTAAAGCGTGTTCTGTTGGGCTATGCTACTGGATGAAATCTAGTGTGGCTCTGTAGATGGTGGGATAACGCTTCTCTGTTGAAGTAGAGGCAGCCTTTAATGCTCCGATACAACTGTCAATATATTACGAAAATATAGATAATTGCATAAAAATAGACTCTATTTTCCCTTATTGGCAGTAATAAATACATTGTTACAGATTGATTTAATTTTGCCTTGCCCTTACCAGTTCAATGTATTCTGCATAGACCTTTTCCACACCCTGTTCTCCTTTGGCCACATTATTCTTCCCCTTGCTTCCAGCCGTTGTACCTCTCTTCACAGTAGTTAAAGGTCAGCTTCTGTTTGTGATCTAGCTCAGGAATCCAGTTTTAACTACTAGTTAAATTTTCAGGCAGGTGCTTTTCTAGAGATTTCAATTTGCTACTTGAAGGCAGCCCCTTTGATAAGCGAAGCCTTTCCTTTAGGGAAAAAAACCACCAACACTGTGTTGCCAGTGCAGTAGGTGTCTGCCATGCTGAATTGTATCCATCAGTTTTTCCCTTTCAAATGTTCCCTCTTGTCACCATTCCTTTGATGTTTCATATATAGAGGAAGGGTTTTGTTATAGCAGACTTGTTTGGGTTTTATTTTGAACACTGTAGATTGCTAACAAGCTTTGGGTGGCACGGGCAGGTACAACTGTATGAACAGTACTTAAAAACGACTTTTATATCTTTAATGTGTCTTTTATACCATTACCATATCCAGGAATTTTGTGTTGCCTACTTAAAATTGAATGTCTCTTTCTCTCTCTCTCTCTCTCATGTTCTGTTTACCCTTTATTCTCCCCTGGCAACTTAACAGGAGGCTGAATTTCAATCATTAAGAGAAGCTCTCTCCTTTGTATCATTAATTGATGGATATTACAGATTAACTGCAGATGCCCACCATTATCTCTGTAAAGAAGTAGCACCACCATCAGTTCTTGAAAATATCCAAAGCAACTGCCATGGACCAATTTTGTAAGCAATTTTTAGCTATGTAACAAGGTGATGCTATTTTTGAAAGATGAACTTCTGTTGACTGCGAACTGTGATGGACATCTTTAAATGTATACTTATTAACTTTATGTACCATAAAATGCTTTACATTTTTCCTCTTAATTTTCACTTTGCAAAATACAGTCTCTTTTTCACTTATTAAAAATAAATGGAAAAATTCTGGTTTTAATTTTTTCCATTAGAATTCATTTTATCTTGAAGTGAGACAGTCAGGAAAGTCATGATGTTGATTTTACAGACTTATATTTATTACCCTGGCAGCAACATACCATGTCATAGACAGAGGATTGCATGTTTTCACTGCAGCCTCTTGCAGTTTTATTATCTGAGTTACCAGTGGGAAAAAGGCAAATTCAGATAGCATTTTCCTCAATATTTGAGCAAGTTAATAGTTCATATAGTATTGTTTGTTTTTTACAGAAACACACGTGGGAGCTTATAAATGTTTTGTTAGGCAGAATAAAGTGGGTATTTGCTTTAGCTACAGAAAGCTTTAAGCTGATGATGTGCAAGGTATGTTACATGAAACTAGCACTGTCTACTCAGCAAATACAGAATAGTTCTGTAAATTTCCCAGTGACAGAAACAGGATAGGTGCTGTAATCTTCACAAGAGATAGAGGAGAGGGATATAGACCTCTGCAGTTCTAACCACATTTCTTGCACCAGTGACTACTGCTATGTATTTATTTAGGCTGTTTAGAAGGATACACAATGAATTTAGATATTTCCAAGCAATTTTATTCCTCATGAGATGGATAAAAATAGTAAGTTAGCAAGGCTTAAGGGGAATTATTCTTGTAGTAACAAATTACGTTTTATTTCGGCTTCTCTTTCGTATTAGCCTTTTCTAAGTTAAACCCACCTTTTTTACCCATGCAAATATTTTGCTAATTTTAACTCATTTATTAGGCAGTTTTATTACAACTTCTTCCTAATGGATGTTGAAAGTTGTATCATAAGACACGGGGAATATACTTTTTTAGACTGTAAGATTTCTTATCAAACAAATAATTGCAGTGTCTTCAGTATAAAAAAAAAATGTAGTATTCTGCTCTGTACATTTATATACATGTTTCTGAATATTGGAAAGTAAAGGGACAAAAAGATTAACTTAAAGGAAGCTGTAAAAAATGAAGAGTTTGAATTGCTGTTGTATTAGATATCTGATAGTAGTGCTTATTGGCCAATCTCTGATGTTCCTCCATTTTGATATTACGCAATATTAAATATTTTCTTTTTATTATAGCATGGACTTTGCTATCAGTAAACTGAAGAAAGCGGGTAATCAAACTGGCTTCTACGTTCTTCGATGCAGCCCTAAAGATTTTAAAAAATACTTCCTCACCTTCGCTATAGAGGTTTGTATTACACCTTACATAGTACCTGTATAATCTCTCTGTGTTATAATAATGAGCTTAGGATGTTAAGTGAATGATTCTAAATTTTTTCTTCAGAACGTTTGTATTCAGAATGTGTATATTCTGTAGCTACTTTGGTCAGATTGGCCAGGTTTCAGGGTCTTGTGAGAAACATCAAAATATGTGTATGGTAAAGAATTGCTACTGACACATACCATATGCCTAGGAGAGTAAGACAGGTGGAGGGGAGAGCTTGAGAATCCTGGGGATGGTGACGTGGCTCTTGGAAATGTAGTACTTGTTTAGGTAGTAGAGCAGTTTGTTGGGTTTTGTTTTGTTTTGTTTTTAAAGTTTGGGGCTTTTTAGTTGTATTTTTGACCTAGGATTTCCACTGACACTTTCTTTTCTCCTCTCCTGAATAGGGCTTAGATAAACTGAGTATACAGCCTGTGGTGATGTGAGAGTCTCTCTCCTTCACAGGTTCTTCTGGGTTTGGATCCTGTCCCTGTCCCCTGTGCTGGGCTAGCTGGGTTATTTTTCAGCTGTTATGTAAACACAGTTCTCCTGCTGGGTATCTTGTGTTAGCTAGAGTGGCAGTCACCCTTGAAATGCCTGCAATTTTCATGCAGCTAAAGAACCAGGAGTACCTCTCCTCTGAGACTGCACTTAGCGATAATACAGTACTTTAATATTACTGTTACATAATTGCATTATCTTCTTCTAAGGACAGGCTTATCCTAAATTAAAGTAATAGAGCTAAAGTAATAGAGGTAATGCATGAGCTTTTCTTCTGATTTATAGTAAGCTAGCAAGGTCACTAAATACTGTCGGAGGTACGTACATCTTGGAAAATGACAAAATAACCTTTATGTGTGGCTGCAGAAGTAAACAGCCATTTTACGATCAGTATCACAAAATCTTTATGTCCAGTCAATGAAGACTGTTTGATTTTTTAGACTAAGAAATCAGTCCCTAAACAGACTTCAAGAGTCAAAGTTTTGGGTGTCAAGCTTGTGAGTTAAGCCTGCCATTAAGTGACCTAGCCACATCTTTTTTTCCCTTGTTCTGAGTCTTTCTGGGCAAGCTCTTAGCAAGCTTTTGAGATTCAGAATTTGTTGGAAGCGCTGTTAAGAGCTCCTCTTGTTTAAAAATGTTTAGTAGTATCTTTTCAAAACTCATTTTAAAAATAATTCAGTGCATACTGAAAATATGTGCTAGAAACAAATTGCTTAGAAGTGTACTGTAGATGACAAGAAATACATCTGAGGTCTCCAAATGCTTGCCAAAAGAACATAGAGTATGAATATCTGGGCTGTTACTTCCCACAAAATTTTGTTCTGATATTACCCCATGTAAGGGTGAAGAAGCTTTCATTGCTAGCTCTGAAGGATTTTTCCTAGCATTTGTTATCTGTTTTCTCAGCCCCATCTTTGCACATTTTGTAACATTTGTTTTTCTTAACATCAACATACTAATTGCAGTGATGGGAGTAGAATCATAGTTTCTCAGAATCAGTATTATGTAGTGAGAACAAAATAACAAATGATAGTAATATTTTGTGGAAGCATTCTTTCTTTAGTTAACAGAGTACTATACATTTAAATAAGCTTTCAAATACTAAATATTGATCAATTTCATTTTTAATGGAAATAATCTCTGCAGCGAGAGAATACCACTGATTATAAGCACTGCTTAATTACAAAGAACGACAATGGAGAATATAATCTTAGTGGAACCAAGCGAAGTTTCAGTAATCTTAAAGATCTGTTGACCTGTTACCAGACAGAAACTGTCCGTTCAGACAGCATAATTTTCCAGTTTGTCAAATGCTGTCCTCCAAAACCTAAAGGTAAGAGATCATTTGTAAGCATTTTCTAAGATTTAAAAATAAATTAAAACTAAATGACTCTCAGGTAGGTAGATACATAGGTTTGTATAGGGTTTTTAAAATTTTGCTGACTTATTTGTTCATAATAGTTTTTAGTTCTAGTGTCTGCCAGATTTTACTTTGTTGTAAGATGGTCTTCCAGAAAGAATCATGGTAGCCAGTTTCATTATTAGAAGCAAAACTGGTTTCCTAATTGCAGTGGATTGTGTATAGCAGCATTTCTTCTTCATGTGTTTTTATGTCTTGAGAAGGAAAGACCTACTTAATACATAATTTCTTACTGAGGATAGTTCATAAGCAGTGGAACCAACAATGCCAGTGATTTTCTTGTTGATATCTTAGCTGAATTATACAAAGGCTATACTGTGATTTCAACTTCTTTTTAACACTGAAAATTACATATGGACTAGAGCTCCTGTTTCAGTAATAGATTTTTCTTTAATGTAAATTAAAGGTTTTCAACTAGCATTGATTTTCATAGTATCTTTCTTTATGAATTCTGATAACATCTGCCCTTTTTGCTTATTATTAGTAGTACTATTTATGTTAATATAGTCTTTGTCTAAGTTCTCATTAAAGAAAAACTTGAGAGAACAGACTATTTTATATCACTTTTGTCTCTCCAATTTAATTGAAATTAGCCAATGGATTAAAAAGCTTAGAGAAGATTTGACAAGTAAATATATGTGCACATTACAGAGGATAATAGTGTAACCATATTTCCATCAAAACCAAAATTGTATATGCATCAGAATTTTAAATTATTGCATAAATATGATTGCACATGAATGCATGCATATACCCACAAATATGTGCCTATTAGCTTTATTTTACTAACAGACCTGCTTTACTTCATGGAGAGTCTTTTTTCAAGATCACTCAAAGAATAATTACTCTGGCAAGCATAATGCAGTGAGAATCAATAAAGTGCCCCCAGGTCAAATAAAGAGGCATCAGAAAGATAGGCACATCTGAAACTTTGTAATATAAAAGAAGAAGGTGACTTACCTCCCCTTTTTCCATCCCATATTGTTATTACAAATACAGCAGAAGTTAAAATATGAAAAGAGGCAGGAATATTTTCAGAATGTTTGTCAAAAGTAGTACTTAAGGAACTTAAAATAGCTGTGTGAACCTAAATGCTTTTGCTAACTAGAAAATATCAGACTTTAAATTTGATTAATGAAATACTGTGTGGCTTTTTGAATAAATTGATTTCAGTGTGGTATCTTTTTTGTTGCATTAACAGCTTCTCAGTAATAAATCTTCTGAAATAATATTGGTTTAGTTTTATGTTTCATAAATTTACTTTGGTTTCCTTTCCCCCATCCTCTTCTCCCAGATAAATCGAATCTTCTAGTCTTCAGAAGCAATAGTGTTGCTGATGTACCTTCATCACCTACACTACAGAGACACAATAATGTCAACCAGATGGTCTTTCACAAAATCCGGAATGAGGATTTGATATTCGTAAGTCCATTAGTTGCTTCTTCCACTGGTAGGTTTAATACACACTAAGTTTTAAAAATCTCAGTATAAGTTTAAAAGAGCCTTATCTGAGCTAGGAGGTTTTACTGTGATCTTCCCTTAGTTAAAATTGTGAGAAAAAAGATTTTTTTTTTCCCTTTAATTTTCCATTATGTTTCTTTACTTCTAGGGATGTCTAAATACATCTATAACAGAACTTCTTCCTGTCTGATTCTTGCAACAAGTTATTTCCTGAGATCCTTGAGGAGCCAATAAAAAAAAGCAAAGACTTAAGCCATTTCTGATGTAGCTGCTTCCTTGTCCTCTCAGTCTGAATCTAGAGGTGTGCTAGGTGTA
This sequence comes from Nestor notabilis, assembly GCF_000696875.1. Classification (NCBI taxonomy): domain Eukaryota; kingdom Metazoa; phylum Chordata; class Aves; order Psittaciformes; family Psittacidae; genus Nestor; species Nestor notabilis. The sequence goes on from NW_009944070.1 coordinate 8,024, forward strand.
AAGATGTGCTTATGCATTGTTTAGGGTGTTTGGTTAAGAGATCTTCTGCAAAACAGGCAGAGATTTCTGATTTTTTCCCCATCTGTATTCTACCTTTATTTTAGGAGGAGAGTCTTGGACAGGGCACATTTACAAAGATTTTCAAAGGTGTAAGGAAAGAAGTGGGAGACTATGGCCAGCTCCATCAAACTGAAGTTCTTTTAAAGGTTCTGGATAAAGTGCATAGAAACTACTCTGAGGTTGGTGTGCTTGTTGACTGCTGTGTAATGTTTGTCCATGCTATGCTGAGCATTACTGTTCTGACAACAAATGAGTATTTTTAATATGGTAGAGGGTTATATGTTGAACCAAGCAGTGCAGATATACACTCTAGACAGTTGAAAACAATAAATAAACAACAATGCATTTTAATTTTAATAAGCTGGGTAATACATTCCAAAGGTAAGTGAAAATCTGTTGTTAAAAGGAGCAAGAGTACAGAAATGCAAATATATTTCCTGAATGAAAATATTCTAATTTTGATTGTATTTTGTTGGGTGCCTAACCAGTACACAAGCAAATGTAGTTGGAGATGCCACTAAGGAGAGTTAAAAAAATGGCTAAATCAAAAAAGCATCTGAAACCTTCCTGACAGGGTTAGGTAAGATCTGGTTGTAATGGATGTGTAATATAATACTTCTTGGTTTTCAACTTAATAATGTGCTATGAAGAAATAAATTGGAAACTGAATAGTGTGTTATGAAAGAAGGAATTGGAAACTGAATAGTGAGTCATGAATTTGTCTACAGTTTACTTAGTTAACTGATATGGAAGAAAAGATTCTTTTTAAAATATTGAGGTATACCTGCCTGCAGAAAACAAGATTGCTAACCTCTCTGGAATGTGGATTATCAGTTATTTAAGAAAAAAAGCCAAAACAGACAACCCTAAACCAACCACAAACATAAAATATATTACACAGGGTCTTTGCAATGTGGTGGAAGTTTAAATGTTTGAAAAAATGCACATGGCTTTAATAAATATATTAGAAATCATGTAATTTTGGGAGGGTGTGTTTTCACTGATATTTATTCTTTCTAAATCTCTCTCATTCCTCAAAGTCCTTCTTTGAGGCAGCAAGTATGATGAGCCAGCTTTCTTACAAACATTTGGTGTTAAACTATGGAGTCTGCGTATGTGGAGAAGAGAGTAAGTAAAAATTTTTGTATTAATTTTATACAGCTGTCATCAGACTTTACCATTGGTTCTGGGTAAAACAAGGCAAAAGAAACAAAAAAACCTGTCACACCAGCTGGCTACCCAGCACATGTTCACATTGCATTGTTAGTCTTGATGTCAAAACTAAGTAATATGGTGATAAAGAAAATCGAGAAACTGTGTAAATACAGTCCGTGTGAATAGTAACCTCTGTAAATTATTCACAGTCATATCTGTTCTATCTGAAAATCTCACTTTTGGAAAATTTTGGCCAAGAACATATTATACCAGTTTCTTTGCAAAAATGCCCATGAGTGTTTTTTTCTAGTTTATTCATTGTACCATGCACAGGGACTGCATGTAAAATTTCAGGTAGATTAGTTAATAAATAAAAAATATATCTAAAGATGTATGTGGTTTCCTATTTATCCTTTTATTACAGTTGTCCTTTATAGACAGTTCTGTGAAGGCGAGAGAATTGTTAGTTTAGCAAGACACAGTTACCAATAAATAGGAAAAGAGACATTGTTATTTTTTTTTCTTGTGGGTTACACACTTCATGTGCAGATTGATGAAAATTGCTTCACATAATCATAAATAAAAGTTTGCAGTCTATAAAATGAATGTTTGTGGCAATTCTCAGATGTCATATAGCTTCTAATTTATAGTTAGTTCACCAACAAGGTATCAAAGAAAAAGATGGATAATACTAGAACAGTTAATCTGTCCTGAAATTCCTTTATTTGTTCTTGGTTTTAATTATTACTCTTTTTACTATTTTAAATCAGACATCCTTGTACAAGAATATGTAAAATTTGGATCCTTGGACACTTACTTGAAAAAAAACAAAAATGTTATAAATATCTTGTGGAAGCTGGAAGTAGCCAAACAGTTGGCATTAGCCATGCATTTTCTGGTAAGTAGTTTATTCTTCAGTTTTGTTAGTGGCTGAATTCAAGTGTTTCAGACTAATAAATATAGAATGGCTGAGCTATTGCCCTGCTTCTTGAAACTCTGGAGGGTATTTTAAAGCAGGCTGGCTGTATACTGTATAGCCAAGGACAGACCTTTGTTATCTTGCACAGAGTGTGATTGAATTTCCCATTCAATTTTAACGTTTTAGCATGAAATAAAAACACATTTCCAGTAAAAATTATTTTTCTTTTTTCCAGGAATCACTTCTTTCTGCTTCTCCCACCTCAGCTCATGATTTTGAACATAACTGTTTCCTGGTAGTGTTAGTATTTAAACGCTGGGTGGGGAAAACATTGTGCTGTTCAGACTGCTAGTACATCTTTCTGTGCATTAGGTCTCAACCTTACAGTCTGTTTAATTCAATATAAAGGCCATTATTCAAGACTGAATATGTGATTAGATGAATCTTCCCTTTTACAGAGTTTAAATACTGAGCTCTTATATTCATTTTAAATGGATCATACTGATGGATCAGTATCCTTCTGAGTTACCGTAGATCAAATAGTTTTAAACCGGAAACTTCAGGTAGATAATTAAAGTGAATGAAAATTGGCTAGAAACTATAACTCTGAGAGGAACTGATGAAATGTCTGAGATTTGATCAACTTAATCTATAGTCATTGTTTTCTTTCCTGATGTTTCCTTCATGCTGTAAAGTGCTGGTTCAAATACCTCTTCAACCGTAAGATTTTTTTAAGTATGTAAAAGATGCTTTTCTGTTAATAGGAGGATAAAGGCCTTATTCATGGGAATGTCTGTGCAAAAAACATCTTGCTTATCAGAGAGGAAGACAGGAAGTCTGGAAATCTTCCATTTATAAAACTAAGTGATCCTGGCATCAGTATTACAGTTTTGCCAAGAGAGAGTAAGTCTTCGTGTCAGCTTTATTGTTTAAGGCTTTTGACTTGAAAACTAAGTTAGGGGTGGGTTTTTTTCCTGACCACCATCCCAGGTACTTCTGTTACAGAAAGTTCCTTCATCCATATGTCACTTCGAAGTAATCTCTGCAGTCCTAGTCAGCAGTTTTGAGTGTATCTGCTTTATCAACAAATAGCTACGGGAAATAAAGCCATGGTTCTCCACTGTGTGAGGTTTTTTCCTTACTGTTCTCATTTTCAACTTCTTTTTTTTTCATTGTTACTATCAGTATGCAGTAAGGTGCCATGAGAAAGTCTGTTGCATCTGCAGGTAGCTGCTGGAGTTAGTATCCTATTACTGATCAAGATTAAATTGTTGTATTTTATAGCTTGGTGTATGTCATGGTTTAAGCCCAGCTGGTAACTCGGAACCACACAGCCGCTTGCTCACTCCCCCGCTTCTCCCCCCAGCTCCTGGAGGGATGGGGAAGATAACTGAAAGAACGTAGACCCCACAGGTTGAGATAAGAGCAGTCCGGTAACTAAGGTATAATACAAAGCCACTGCTACTACCACCAATAATATTGGTGGTTGTATTCCCTTATCTGATAAGGGAAATAACAAGGGGAGAGAATATACTAAAAGGGGAAGAGGAAAAGAAAACAATGAACACCAGTGATGAACAATACAATTGTTCACCACCCGCCAACCAATACCCAGCCCGACCTGAGCAGCGATCTGGGCCTTCCAGTTGACTCCCCCCAGTTTATATACTGGGCATGACGTGCTGTGGTATGGAATACTCCTTTGGGTCAGGTGTCCTGTTTCTGCTTCATCCCAGCATCCTGTGCCCCTCCTCACTGGCAGAGCATGAGACTGAAAAGTCCTTAATCAGAGAGTACACATTACTTAGCAGCAACCAAAAACATCGGTGTGTTATTAGTGTTGTTCTCAGACTAAAGTCAAAACCACAGCACTGCACCAGCTACTCAGAAGGAGAAAAATGACTGCTACAGCTGAATTTAGGACAGTGAAGCTTTCAGAGCTGAAAGTAAATAGTATAAAATTCCTCATTATGGAGCCTTTGCTGTGCCATAATGTGCCACGTCTAGCAAAGTACTTTTTACTCTTTGCTGTCTAGTTCCTTTGCAATAGCTAGTAGGTCTCGGTAATACTGGGGGAAATACAGAAGTTGGATCAAAAATAATGGAAATGATGTTAAAGCAGTCTTATAACATTAGGCTTATTTTACAGTAAAACTAATGGTCTTCCGCTCTCATTCATAAGTATTTTTTTTTGTACATATTCTGTAGTTTGGGTTTTTTTAGGCAGAAACAAAAACTTGTAAAGTTATTAGAAGCATGTTACAGAATGATATACCTAAGTATTCTGAAGTCATTTTAACGAAATCAAATGTGTTAGAGAATTTTCTCATTTTATTATTCATCTTAACATGATGTTTCCTTTGCATATTGCACAGTTCTTCTTGAGAGGATACCATGGGTGCCACCTGAATGCATTGAGAATCCCAAACAATTAAGCCTGGCCACAGACAAATGGAGCTTTGGTACTACTTTGTGGGAAATCTGCAGCGGAGGAGACAAACCTCTGAGTGCTCTGGATTCTTCAAGAGTAAGTATTACTGAGTCTGCAGTCGTAACAGTTCTTTGATCACTTCTAATTTAAAACATCTGTTGTTGTAACTATGTCAGCACATAAAGTGTTTTACCACAGTAGGAAAGGACACTTTTACTGGTAGTTAATCATCGTAAGTGATGATTGAGGTTTGGTTTTATGGTGTTTGTTTTTATTTTTGTGGGGATAAAGTACAGTGTTGCCAGTATTACCTTGTTCATGTTTCTGTTGCTTTGTTACAGCAGCATATGACTTCAAACAAAAAGTATTCCTAATGGTGCACATGGATTTTAACTGGCATTGTTCTATTAATTGAACATCTTAAATACTCTATGACTCTGTGTGTTGCAGAAAATTCTATTGTTTTAGCTAAACCAGAAATGTTAACTTTTTTTCAACTAGAGGCAGGGCATGGAGGGAAAACACATTCCATTAAAATACTACTTCTTATGTATTTGCTCCCTTAGTTGAAAACAAAAAGATTATTGCCTTTACTACACTACAAAAAGATTTGTAGTATTATTTTTAGAAATGGACTGTTACCTTCTCACAACGCCTGTTCTGATTTCTCAGGTGTTATAATCAGCTCTTACAGTAAGCTCCAAGGTCTACCTAGACCTAGTTTATAGATCATAGAATCATAGAATAGTTAGG
>NW_009944071.1:0-22934 GCF_000696875.1 Nestor notabilis
CGCTTTGGCGCATTAGTCGCTGTTGTTGTTAGTTGTATGGAGTTGGGTGAAAATGTTGATGTTCTTAAGAAATGAGGCAGGAAACAGGTAAATAACCTGAGAAGGTCGGTTCAGCTTGAAGGTCTGCGTGTGGCTGAGCAGCCTAATGCTGGAACGTTTCCCTTCCCACTAGAAACCCCGCTGGAAAGGTGGCTTTGGCAGCTGCAGAGGCCGGTGTTCCTGATGCCTGAGCTTCAGCCCTGGTCTGGGAGGCTGCAGCGCAGGGAAAGCCTTGGAAGCCAAGAGAGAAGGGGCTGGAGCAGCTCAGGCCGGTGACTGCATTGCAGGTCCCCGGTGCTGCCCGCGGTGGGTGTCCTGGGCAGAAGGGGGGGAACAGGCAGCTTACATGAGGCAGTCTGGTGCTGCTCCGCCTGGGTGAGGGTTGGGGGTGTGCAACATGCTGCATTTTTCCTTCCCTTAGGAAGTCACTTAGCTTTACGTGGCCTGTGGTAGTTGGGGGTTGTTAAGATACGCTTTCCATTGTCTTCCCTAGCTGGCTGGTGCGCAGACTGAAATCACAGAATACCAGGTTGGAAGAAACCTCAAGGATCATCTGATCTGATGATCTTAAAGGTCTTTTCCAACCTAGTTGATTCTCTGATGTCGATGAATCTTCCTAGGCAAAGCGTGACCTAGACTAGATGTCCCAGCACCCTGTCCAGCCAAACCTTAAGCACCCAGTGTTAGGGAATCCACCACTTCCCTGTGGTGGATGATTGTTCTTGTGAAAATTTTCCTCTAGTGTCAAACGTGTCTAAGTGTAGAGTGACCATAACATCAAATTTCTATCCTTGGTCTTTTTTATAGATATTGGTATTAATCTGACAGATCCTATGTTCAGAGGAATCTACAGGGGAACACAAAAACATCAAGGTAAATGTTTCTTTGTGCCTGCTGAAACAGCTGCAGGACCCCTCTCATTAAAATAGAACCTTTTAGATGTCAGAATGTGAGGTTAGAGGGTTGGGGGTTTTCTCCTCAAAAAACGGATGCTTGTTTACTTAGGCTTGAAGAAGAAAGTGTAACAAAATAAGTTAGATGATCTGAGCAAAATTCATTCTCTTAATTGCTGCTAATCTGTCATAGAGGTAATGAGGATTCTGATCTGTTTGTATTAGGATTGCATGGAAAAACCTGATAACTGTGAACAATAAACTACCAAAGCATTGCATTGCTGAGTCATAGTTACTAATTATAACATCCTTTTATTGCACTCGTGCCTTTTAGATATAGATGTAAAAACAGAGAGTCTCCTACAGTATATGGGAAAACTTCCATTGACCTCTTGGATTTAAATTGGAGCTTCAGTTATGGCATTGGTTATTGTCTTCTCAGGATCAATCAAGTGTGGTTTACAGATTCATGATCAGCATTTTGACTGCATGAAAGTGGGTTTTAGTTGAAAAGTAGTTGAATTATGCTGTAAAACCTTAAGTTCAATTGATGATGTTTTTGTGAACTTTCACAGATGACTTTTTGGATGTGGTGGAGCGAGCAGTCAAAGTTGGTGTGAAAAAGGTGATTTCTTATAATAAACTTTCTTTATTATTTAAACTGCTTCGTAATACTTTGGGGTTTTAGTGCTCCCCTGTTCAACCAGATGTTTCTAGACCTTGCAGTGGAAAATGCAGTAACTTTCTTCGATAGCATAAAGCAAAAGTGTTCTGTGCAGAGCATTGTCTTTCATTTGCACACATCATTAGATGCTGATTAAGTGGTATCATATATGACATGTGTGTAGAAGGTGTTCTCCTCTGACCTGCAACAACTAACACGTAATTTTCTGTGCTAGTTGTATTGTAGCAACCACTCCTTTCTTCTTGTATCCTGTGTGACTCTCTTACTCAGCAGTTACTGCGATAGATCAAAGCTGAAAAACTCTTCTGATTGAGATCCTTCAGATGTTTCTATATGTAAAGGAAGTGGGTAACTGTAGAAGAGCTCAGAGTGCCCATAAATTCTTAACAGTTGAGACATGCGAATGTCCTGCTAGTAAATACTGGCTTAGGTGTGTTAAACCAGCAGCATTATGAGCAGGTTGGTTACTCGTAGCTGAAAATTAGTGTTTTCAGCAGTGCACCACACTCCTTCAGTCACAGTAATCCAGCCTGTGTCTGTCTCTGAACTGAATGAATTGCCAAGAAAAAAGTATGAATTACAGCAGAATACAACATATAATGTCACAAAGTCTTCTACTGCACTAATAAGGCTGGTGAGTTAGAAATAAAGAAACCCTTCTCTAGAAGAAGAACAGGGGTCTCAGAAGATGCTGAAAGACTCATTTGTAAAGAGTAAGAAATAAACAAGAAGACAAAAAAAGAAGTTTCCACATTGGAGCAGAGACAGAACTAGCCACTTTTACTGCACTTGTATGTGCCAAGTTCTGTTTAATCTCAATACCACCATCACAAACAGATCAGCTGCATAACTTTTGCAAGATGCTCGGTAGATTCAGAGACGGAATTCTGGACTTCCCTGTCCTTAGCTGGTTTCAGTCTTGCTAGTGGCCTGTATGGTATGAGAAGCCTGTTTCATCCCACATTGTTTCTGCTTGCCTAGAAACTTAATCTGTTCATTTGAAAATACTTATGTTCTTCCATATAGCTGCTGATTTATGTTAATACTTTGTGAGGTTTTGCCCTGTGCTGTATGTACACTGAGCCAATTCAGCTTAGTTTATTTTACTGGTGATACTGTTGAGATGTGCCTGTCAGTAGTGGAACATACTGCAGGAATGTCTGACCTCTCTGGTGTATAGTGTGTGCAGGGGTAAGAGTTGTGCAGAAGCAGTGTAGTCATGATTTGTTAGGACCTAGGGAGCAAGATTCTGCAAGTGGTGGTTCAAAAACCACTGTAAGCAACAATTCTGGTGTTTTAACCTTTGATCTTAAGCTCAAAATAAAAGACCAGAGCCAGAAACTCTTCAGTTTGTAATCCTGACTCTGATACAGGCACCTTTGTTGGTTTATCTACTTACTCATGTCTTGTTATGGGAGTTTGGGAGTTTTTAATTTCTGCACCTGTAAGACAGAGGGAATGTTTCTGAATATCATTTCTTGAATGCAAATAAAGTTTATTGAGTTGCTGCCTACTGAAGGTATTGCTGCAACTAAAAGTATTTTACTCATTTAATGGTTTAAATACTTAGTGTAGAAGATACTTGATCTGAGGTTTTGATAGGTAGTGTATTTACTAGCTCCTGAGGACCACTGGGGTTTGTTTCTGATCTCTGAAATTGTTATATATACATTAGTAATTGTCTTCTGATGTTCTCTGTCTAGATTCTTGCTTACATCTAAGTGTTTTCTTAAGCAGTCTGTTTGATGTTCACAGAAGAGCATACTCACTGACAGTACTTTCCTTCTTCCAAGTTTTTGATTACAGGTGGGAGTCTACAAGACAGTAAAGATGCATTGCAGCTGGCACAGACAAATGGTATTTTCACTTTAAACTTGCATTGTCAGTCTTAATTCTCTACTCAGAATTAAGAGTTCAAAAGGGCCTCTCCCTGGAGGTGTTTACAGAATCTCAGAGTAAAATGAGAAACTGTTTCAGAATGGGCTGAATGCCTTGTGTGGGAGTGTCTGTATGTTGCTCCTTAGATCCCTGGCTGTTGGAAGGAATCCTTCTTTCCTGCAATTTCTATTTCTAGGCGAAACCAGAAATTGCAGGAAATTTCTGGAATAAAAAACTTTGTTACAAGGCTCTCTTCTAGAAATAAGCTTTGCGGAATGTATGGTTTTGGTGGGGTTTTGTTTGGTTTTTACTTGCCAATCTGCCATGACTAGCTTGAACAAGAGAGGGGTCTTCATGCTTCTCCTGCCTCTCCTTTTCTTGCTGTGGAAAGAATTGTATCTCTCCTTTTTTCCTTAGGCAAATATCATTCCACTAATTACTTAAAATACGTATTTGAACTAAAACACATGTTAAAGTACTATTTATGAACAGAACCATAGAATAATTTTGGTTGGAATGAACCTGAGGAGGTAATTTGGTCCTATCCAGTCTACTTCCCCACTTATCATCAAAGCAAGACTAGCATTAGTATTAGATCAAGTTGCTGGGGCCTTGCCCAGTCTTTCCTCCCCCCGTGTTTTTATTTTCTCCATAAAGGTACTTAGCAGAAATGTTCCTTTTGGCACTAAGAAATTGAGATTAGATACTTTAGTATATCAGGCTGGATGTTTGTGGAATTCTGTAACAGCTCATGTAGGGCACACAAGGGAAATGGCATGCTGGCTGCAAATCTTCCCGCTGAGGAAAGCATGTGGAATGAGATAGATACATTTCTAAATCTCAAGAGGTCTCTTCCAGCCTCAACAGTTGTATGATTTATTGAGGGCTGCTCCACCAGAATAGTTCAGCTTTGAGTTGCAGTTTTGGGAGTCTGCTAAATAATGTGTACTAAAAAGACACAGCCCCACTAGAGATACCGTCTTAATATTTCTAAAGCAGAAAATGTCTAATAAAATCGTCACCAAGGTAAAGATGTTCAAAGGGAGTTTTCTTTTAAAAAGATGAGCAATAAAAAAGTCCAGACACAGACACTGTCTATACCTTATATATTTATTTATTGTTCCTTAAAACCTTCTAATACTGTCTTGCTGTAGATGTGTTTTACAGTACAGTTGGCTGTCATCCGACCCGCTGTGGAGAATTTGAGCAGAGTGGCCCTGAACAGTACTTAGCTGAACTAAAAGACCTGATTGAAGAAAACAAGACAAAGGTGATAGCAGTTGGAGAATGTGGCTTGGGTAAGTGTTAGCTCAGAAATTAAAGTATTGCTTTTTCTAGACATTTATTAAAACAATCCTAAAACACTGACTTGGGTTTTTTGTTCTTTCTCTTTGTAGATTTTGATAGATTAGAATTTTGCCCAAAGGACATCCAACTCAAGTAAGAAACTTTTCATGGCTGTAAATTTGACTTGTATTAATTTTCAGGAGTATTTTCTTTCTTGTGTTCTACCACGTAACATTTTGTCAGGTGCACACGTGCGATTGGCAGGGTTGGTGATGGGTTTTTATGGCAGAACTGGGACTTTGAAAGAAAGATGCCCACCTTCAAATAGTGCTATGTGCTAAATGTTGCTACCCACCTGGTGTTAACTGAGCATGTCTTTTTCTGTTAAATTAATCAGAATTTATGGCTTTCTCAGTGTGACAGAGGTTAATTCTTGCTAATAATCAAGAATTCTTAGAAATTCATGGGGAAAATTTCCCTGTTTGACGTAGGACCAGATGACCATTGGTGGTTCCTTCCAACCTCAACCATTCTGTGTCTCTGTGAACATAACTTAAGTGTAATGTGTGAGAGAAGAATTAAGTTGTTGAGTGAAAGGCATGGGGAAGGGAACAGCACTGTCAAAAGGGTAAGTCAGCAGTGGAAAAAATGAGCTAAGGGAGGTCTTAGCTGGGAGCATGTAATTGAGAGTTGATGATGATGATGAAGGTAATTTGGGAAGCTGGAGAGATCTGTGTTTTGAGGTAATATATGCAGTGTAGATGCTGAATGAAAAGAAGCAAGCACAGCATTGCATTCTTGTACTGAGAACCTCTGTCTACAGAAGGACCTGACTGGAAGATACAAGTGATAAATCCAAATAAGATGCGTGGTTAATGAGTTGCAGTTTTGCATATTGCTGCTGTGAGTGAGTCAGTCACTGGGGGGCAGTGGTTGGTTGTATCATTTTTCTCTGATTGCCACATGTCAGCAGTAAGTAGAGTTAATTTCTTCATAATGCTGCAGTCGTGCACTAAAATATTCAGCAAAGTGGCCAGAAGTTCTTTTCCTGGCAGAAATCAGTGTAGACAAAGTTCAGCAAAGCACATGTTGGAGCATAACCTGTTTCTTTTCTGTGGCAAACTGAAACTCTGGTGGGGTGTTGTATTTTAAGGTCCTTACTGCCTTGATGTATGGACAGAAGAAATAAGATCTGATTTTCCTTATCCAGTGGGCTGCTGCTGAAGACCTGTGGTGAAAAACTTGTAATCAGGTGCACTGGAACTGGGTTATGAGGAAAGAGGTGAGAGGGTAGAATAGAAATCACTTTTAAAGGGGTAGGTGAGTCCTTGCTCATTAAGGTTGATGATGACAGAAAGCCTTTATCCAAGCTATTTCAAGTAAATCATATGAAATCAATGAATCTAGTTTCTAAAAGGTCTGTTGAGAGCCCTTGCTGGACACTGCAGCTGGGAGGAAGTGATTGACTGAAAAAAACCACCCCAGAAAGCAAGAAATATGAGGGAGTGAAGAAATATAAGGCCAAATGCCTGCAAATACTTGTTTGTAAATTCCCTCTTTTCCGAGTGGACAGCTTCCCCTGCTCTTCACTCTACGTGTGTCTGTGAAATGTGGTCAGGGGTTGGGGTTGGTTTTATTTCTGCTAGTTGAATGCTGTGGAGTTGGAGGCAGTTTGGCTTTCATGACTCATGGTGAGTTCTTCAAATTGAGATTCAGTGTAGGCTTGATAAATCAGCTATAAAAGGAAGGTGAAGTGTGCAGTGCACGGAGGCAGTTCACTGTTTCCAGCTGATCCATAGTTCAGGAGTAGCAGTCACTGGGATAGGCAGTGAGCAGCTGCAGTTACCCCCTAGGAGCTGGGTACGGCAGTTTCCCTGTGAGTGGTACCTGGGCATGGCCTCTGCTCTGTTAATGGTTAATCATTATTTTCTAGTTTTTCTTCTGATAATTTTCACCTGTGAAGATTTTTATTATCCTTTTTTCTTGGATTTAAAATCAGATAAAGATGAGAAGCAAATAAAGATGAAATTCCTTTGTTGAAGCAGCCCAAAAAGCTTTTCTTTCTCAGAATTTTTCTTGTCATAACTTTTCCAACAGAAAATGGTGATTTAAATGGTAGTTAGAGGAAGGTGCTGCCTTCGTTTTAGGGTGAAGGTCACATTATAAATGGACTGGTAAGTGTAGAGAGAAGTTTTACATCTGCTGCACTCCCAGGAGGGGTTTGTGGGGTGTAGCAGCACAGAAATACGAGTTTTCTTAACCATATTGGAGGGCTGAACAGCATCACATGCACTGCTCTTCATCCATGAATCCAGAATGGTTTGTCTGGAGACGTACCTCTGCAAGGCCAATTTGCTTAAGCTCCTTCAGTGCCTTGATCCCAAGTCTGAAAATAACACAGCATTTGGACTTGATGGTCAAAACTAAACCTACAAACAGCCATACAGAAATGTTTCAAACTTCCTTATCAGGAAGCAACACAGAACGAGCAGATACTGAACAACATTCTGCTCACCCAAAGAGAAAGGTTGTTCCTTAAGCACTGGAACTAGTAAGGTTCAGTTTCTGTGTTTCTTTTAGTTACTTTTGTAACTAGTTTGTTTTCTTTTTCTCCTCAAGAACTTCCTCATCCACCTCCCCTTGCTGTTTGACAGGACACATGTTTTGCTTCATTTTTGCTAGGAATGCAAGAAGCCTGAGTTGCCTTTGCATTTGTAGGGGCACTAAACTTTGTACTTTCAAGACTACTGCCCTTCTCAAAATTGGATTGAAGGTGGCCAGGAGGTTACTTGGGGGTTTTATTTGCAGCTCGGTCTCTAAAACCTCATTTCCATATGAAAAAAGTCTTCTGTTTAAAAACCCCACCAATAATCAGGCAATTGTAGCTATTTAACCACAAGAGCAGTCATGGGTTGCAATTACGTTTATATTTAGTCAAAGAAGCTAAACTAAGCAGAGTGTCTAGACAAAGAAGATTCAAAGTAGGTGTAATTTATTCTTCTGAATTCTCATGTCAGTTTTGAAGGTTACAGCCAATTTGTTCCACCTGCACTGATGAACAGGGCAGGTAACAGAGAAACAGGAACCTGCAGTACACAGAAACTAGTGAAAACTGCACAGAACAAAACACGTTGTCCTTTTTCTTCATGAAAATGTAAATCAAACTGATGTTTTGCTGCCGCTCTTTCCTGATTGACATGTGAATTGTACACAGCAGTATGTGGATGCTTGAGCTTGCCTGTGAAACGTATCTGGGAATGCCCCAGTGTCCTGGACTGCTTTTGACAGCAACACCTCAAAATTCCCAGCCTGTTGGGACAGGCAATGCTGTTCTGCCCTGTCCACATAAAGTCATCTTTTACATTGAGTATGGATTGAGTCACCTGTGCACGGTGGCCTTCTGCCACACACAAGTTCCTCTGCTGTGTGCCTGAGCGTTGGTAATTTGCGTGCCAGAGCAGACAGGCTTGTAAATGATAATGTGCTTGGAGCAGAGCTGCCTGCAAGTGACAAGTGACGGGCTAGTTCAGTGCTAACTGGCTTCCTCTGGAAACTGCCTGGCCACCAAGTTACCTTCCCTCTGCCCACATTTTAGTGTCTCCTCATAGGATGGCTGCCTCGCTGCTACCGCTCCTTCAAAGGGAGTACTAGGAATAGAAAGTAGGAGAGGGATAAAATGGAGTGGAAAGGAAAAGATGCAGACACACAGAGGAGGGAAAACAGACAGACTGCAAGAGTGAAGATGGGAGGCAGAATAGGGCAGAAGTAAGATGGCCAGTACTGGCATTTGTTTCACCCCAAGAGAGCAGAGACTTCATCTGTTTGTCCCCCTGGAAGGGCAGACAGAAACTGTGAACTGCTGCTGTACAGCCCAGACAGCCCTGATGCAGCATGGGCCATGTGGGGCTACACAAGTCTGCCTGGTGCTCCCTCACCCACTCTCGGCCCATTTACAAGCACTTCTTGAAATAGTGTTCTCTGTGTGATCCACACTCTCCCATTCCTGACATTTCAAAACTCTGTGGAAAGAACAGTCAGTTCCTTGCTCATTAAAAAGAAATAAGGCCAAACTCCATCCTTCAGTGCTGATGCACTTGGCCACCTTAGCTGTCTTCCAGTGATCACTGCTATGTGACAGCACCATAGGAAAGGGTTCCTTTTCAATCCCTGCACAAATCGGAGCTTTTGCATGGCAAATCCATTAATCCTGTCTAGTTCTGGAGGACAAAAGCTGGAGAAAACTCTTCCGCTGTCTTTATTTGCTTTCATACTGGATTTCTGTTTAAAGGTGATTTTTATTTTACAGGTATTTTGAAAAGCAATTTGACCTGTCAGAACAGACACAACTGCCCATGTTTCTCCACTGTAGAAACTCACACACTGAGTTCTTAGGTGAGTTTTCCTTGAGAATTTCTTACTCAGAGCAAGTTCCGAATGTGAAGAACTGGGAAACCCGAGTCTTTCACCTTTGTCTGTTATAAAGCTGTCTTACATTTGTATTTATTTCATTTCATAGACGTAATGAGAAGAAACAGAGACAGATTTGTAGGAGGGGTGGTAAGTACGGACGTCAGCATAGCATTCATTTTTACATGCATGTGTGTGAATATTGTTGCTTAATACGCAGATTCTTGTTTGGCATGGAATCCAGGTAGGCTTCCTGTTACACAGTTGAAGTTAGTATTAGTTAAGAAGTGTTTTCCAGTCCCTTCTAGTATTTTTACTGTTGTGGCTTATTCAACAGCTCTTTTTGCAAGGTAAGAAGATAGGCTGAGAAAAAGCCCTGCAGCTGACACGAGCCGTTTTTCTTGGCCTGTCAGAAGGACAGTTTAAGCACCTTATAATTGACATTGGCCTTGTCCCAGCTCCTCAGTGTCTGTAACTGCAGTGCATTCAGACCACAGATAATTTAGTTGTATGTTCCCTGTGGAAACTGTAACCTCAAACGTTTGCTTCTGACGTTAAACATCGTTTTCAAATTGGATCCAGATGTAACTTTTGATTACTTTATGTCTTTAGATATTCAGACCGTGTATTTTAATTCAAAAGCATAACAGGAAAAGCTTTGGGTGAAATGGTTAGGAAAGCCCAGCCATGTTCTTTCAGGTTTCCATTATGGCAGGGTTTTCCAAAAGCAGTAAATGCTTGGATTATTCTATCTATTGCCATCAGACCTCGCCTCCCACAACAGTATCTTAGGTTTCCCCTTTGTCACCACAACCCACTTCCCTAGCTCAGTTCTGTGCATGCTCATGGGTAACACTGTGCAGTCTTCCCTTCCTTTTTTCCTGCAAATCCTTTAAGAGCAGAGGAGCGAGGAGCAGGAGCCCCTTCACTGCCCTGGCAGCATGGGGGAGCTGACAGTCTCCACTCCCAGCCGGGTTGTGCTCTTTGTGCCTTGTGACCTGCCACTGGGCTCTGCAGTGCCTGGGATGCCCCAGTACACTGTCACTTCAGTTCCAGTGGACTAAAATCTGGGGAGAACGTTACACTACTCCTACTATAAACCTGACAGTGCCCTGTAGGGAATACTGAGGGAAGATGGTAAACATTCAGCATGCAGGGGGTTCCTTCCTACGTATGGTCTCCCAGCTATGAGTAAGTTCTGGGCCTGTAGTGGTATCACTGGACAGGCCCTTTCTACACCTATTTGTCAGTAACAAACCCTAGTAGCCACTGCTGCTGGAGTGTTGAAGTGACTTCAGCCTGAACTTTGCCCAAGTTCAGAATGACCTGTGCCGTGTCCCATCTGTGTTAAGTGTAATACATACTATCAAAGGTATTTATGAGACAAATAAAAACAAATATGTACTTTAAATGATTGGAGTTTCAAATGAAGTGCATGGATTGTATATCTGTGTGCATCTATATATCCATTCCAGGTACATTCTTTTGATGGCACAAAGGAAGAAGCAGCAGCTGTAGTAGATTTGGATCTTTATATTGGAATAAATGGCTGGTAAGTTCTTCACAAGAAATAAAACCATTTTGAAATGTCAGCAGCAGTGAACTCATTGCTTTCTTTGAAACAATGAGGTCAGGGTTTCAGAGCTGGCTGGACTTTTAATCATCTGACAGATTTAGAATCCCGCTCATTAGTCTGTTAGCCATAAAAAGTTCTCAACTCTCAGCACAACAAGTTAATCTAGTCCTGGGTCCGTTCTGCTGCCCTCAGGTCAGTCCTTGTTTGTAAATAAATAAGGTGGTTGAACCTGGAAATAGTCCTTCGGAGAGGTGTTTAGAAAACAGCGTCATTTGAAGCTGCCATGTCAACCCCCGGAGTAATGCGGTGTAACGTGAGCAGCCTCATGGGCGTTCTCAGCACTGAGCTGGCTGAAAGCGAGTGCCAAGTACCGGCGGTGCCGGCAGGGGCTGCGAGTGCTCCCTGCGGCGGGACGGCTTCCCCCAGCCGGTAACTCTCCAAATCTGCCTTTTCCTGCGAAGTTTCAGTTTACGGGCAGCACTTTACAAAAGCAAATCAGATTTTATTCACTAACAGAGTTATTTAAGGGAGCTGCCTTTGCTGCAAGGCATTGCAACAGGCAAATGACTTTTGCACATGTTTTGTGTTTGGGTTTTTATTAACCAAACTCTGCTTTTGTAGTTCACTGAAAACAGAAGCCAACTTGGAAATGCTGAAATCGATTCCGAGTGAGCGGTTAATGATAGAGACCGGTAAGATTTTGTATCTTGGTCAGTCTGTGACTTTAGCAGTGCTGGGTAATGAGATTAGCCTGTATTGCAATGATAAAGCAGGCTCTAGACCCAAGGAGTCTGGAGCAGAAACAGGCCTGGCTGTTTCTTCACTTGGGAAAGCAGTTTACAGGCTCCAGAAATATTCCTGTTCAGCCTTCTGCTGGGTCAGTTCTGACACTGCAGGGGAAGACAGAAAGGACAGATTGACAAGCCTGGAGTTTTTAATGTGCCCAGGTACCAGAATCCTGCTTGGATCTCTTTGAAAATTAGGCTTGCTGGAGATGTGCCAGGCACAGGGCAGCAGCTACAGGCTCACCACAGGTTGCACTAATGGCATGTGGAAACAACTGCTTTTTGATGGGATAAGGTGGAAGAACACTTGCATTCCCCTCTGGGCCTCATGAGCAGTGATTTCAATTGACTGGCTAGGGATGTGTTTGGTTTTTTTTGTGGTGTGTTCATTTCAGTTATCAGTAGTGGCAGTTACAGTATTTGTTTTCTGTAGCTGAGAAAGGAAAACCTAAAATTGCCTAAAGCCTTACTGAAGTACAGGCCTGTGATGTGGAACACATGCCGTGTATGGAGCGATCCTTATCATGTCAGAGGAAATCAGTGTCATGTACTATTGCTGTTTTTGTTTTTAAATTAAAAACCATATCCAAAGATTGTGAAGAAGTTAAACTGCCAAAATCTCTGAAATACCATTTGGAAATGGAAGTCGCTGCTAGAAAGGATTGCAAGAACATGTGTCTGTGGAAGTAGTTGATTGAACTGTCTATCTCATGCTGTTCTCAAATGATTGCATACTCTAATTCTTTTCTTTTTTCTCAAATGGACCTAGATGCACCTTGGTGTGGAGTGAAGAACACTCATGCTGGAGCAAAATACGTTAAAACTACGTTTCCTACGAAAAAGAAATGGGAAGTAGGGCACTGCTTGAAGGACAGAAATGAGCCCTGCCACATAATGTAAGTGTACTGCTGCACCGTTGTTAAAAATACTTCAAATCTTGGGAGGGGGAGGCAATGGAAAAAAATCACAGAATGGTTTGGGTTGGAAAGGACCTTAGATCATCCAGTTCCAACCCCCTGCCACAGGCAGGGACACCTTCCACTAGAGCAGGTTGCTCCAAGCCCCTGTGTCCAGCCTGGCCTTGAACACTGCCAGGGATGGGGCAGCCACAGCTCCTCTGGGCACCCCGTGCCAGCGCCTCAGCACCCTCACAGTAAAGAATCTACATCCAACCTAAATCTTCCCTGTCTAAATTTGAACCCATTACCCCTTGTCTTATCAGTCATCTCACTGGAAATGTAGTGAAGAGAAATGAATTCTAAATGTACTGAAACTTGTAGGCTGTGGACAGAATTCCAAGTCTTTTATTTTCCCACTTCCACAATTCCAGGTGTAAAAGCTCCCTGAAAGAGGAACCAGTGCTGGTTTTCTCTTTTCACTGCTACACTGGAGAAGGGGTTAAACCCTGTAAGGTACCATTTCTCTCAGTGGTTGTTCTGATCCAGCAGTGCTGGAGCCCTGCAGGGGGCCAGTACACGAGTGGTGCCGGTGCCTGTGCTGGCATCACAGCACCTTTGCCATGAACTGCTGGACCACTGTTCATGGTTAGGGCTGTCTCTTCATTCTGCTGCTGGACTTAAAAAGAACTGATTCCCTGAAGGTCAGATCTCAGTAACACCAGTCAACGTGCAGAACAGCGGCACAAAACTCCAGGGGTTTGGGCAGTTAAAGTACACAAACAATCTCCTGCTGCCTTTTCATGCGCTTCCTCACCCAGGTATTAAAGGCAAAAACATTTAGTTTCCTCCATTAAATAGCACCCATAGATGAAATGCCTGGATTTTCATAACTGTTACTAAGATCTGGCCAGTGAGTTGTGCCAACATGCTCATGCTTGTGAAAAGGAGCTGGAGACAGTTTCTTCTTGTGGTACATGAATACATTTTCAGCAGATGAAGCTCACAGCTCTACTTATCCAGGTGCACAGCCCGTGTACTGGATCAGAAATGGGATTTTTTGCTGTGAAGCCCTATTGTCTTTCTATGCAAACCTGTGTAAGTTGCCTGTTCGGAACTAGCTTCGGAAATACTGCTTAGGATAGTGCTAAAGAATCCAGGTATTCAGCAAGGTGTCTCCAGAACAAGTTTAGTTGAGAACTGGAGGGAGTTCTGCAGCTTTTTTGGGAGACCTGACAAAATTCAGATGACCACTGACCATGTTAAAAGCATAGTTCACACAGTGACATCTCCTAGTGTTTAGATACACTTTACGCAGTTACCTGGATTGTAATACTTTGAAACTTGCTTTCTTGCTGTTTCACACACGAAGCACACACATTAACACAGAAGGGCTTTAAGACTTTCTAGGGTCAGTCCATGATTTTGGAGTAGGGACGAGATTCAGCTGAGAACATTTTCCTGATCACAAGTGGAGGGAAGGCCTCTGCTGCTGCTGAGTTTCACCAAGCCTGTATGTGCTACCACCACTCCCTGTCTCTGCTGCCTCAGCTGAAGCTTAGAGTGTTTCAGAAACCCGAGCTGGAAATGCAGAGAGTCTGTCCTGCAGCAGCACCCAACTGCTGTGCTTTGGCTTCTGCTTCCTTTTATAAAACAAAATCTTTAGTTCAACCTGATTTAAAAATGACTGTCCCTTTAACATTAATTATAACCTGTACTAATTGTAGGTTAGTGACTTTAGAAACTCTTAAACCTTAGGAAAAATCAAGTATGGCAACTGAGAACTGCTGGTTTGTGACATTCAAGTAGGAAGATGTGGCGTGAGGGGAGAGTTAGACCCAGGCCACAAAGGGTATTTCATGTTTAGGGTGTAGAGACTGTTTAATATAGCTCAGTTGACAGGAGCTGAGTTTTGCACTTGGCTTTTTTTGGTGGTGCTGGACACCTTTCAGTTCTGATCTATGTAGAAACACACTGCTCCCCTTGGAAGCTTTTTAGTTTGCTTAATTTTAGCCACAAAAAGCTCTTTACTCCTTCAGTGATTTCATCTACAGTGGTACAGGAACCTGTAGCATCCCCCTGCATCCTAGTGGGGCTAGATGTGTAAGCCCTAGCAAAGCTCTTCAAGGGTGAATTCTTTGGTATTTGTTACTTATTTCTGCACCTCATCTCACCCTGTCTCATCTGGAACATCCCCTGTTTGGCTGCAAAGCACAGGAGTGGTCATGAAATGGGCTAATTCTGCATGGAGGAAAATATCTTCATTCTAGTAATTGATAAGAGCAACTTCTTCTGCTCGTCTTCCTGAAAAAAGGAGCTTAGCTATTATCCAAGAGGCAAGATCCAAAGCTACTAAACCGTACTACGAAGCTTGAGCTTCTTACTCTCTTCACCATGAGGTTTTGGACATACTACTAGAAAAAAATAAAGTCCAACACATCTTAGGAACTGTTCAGAGTATTTTCTTCAGAGTGATGCAAAAAAATAAGTACAGAGAAAAAAGCGTGGCTTGGTTTTGTGTTACTTAGCGTTAGTATTATTCCTCCCATTCTTCTTGCCTGCTTTTCCTGGCTTGTTTCAAGACTACAGGCCTTCTAAATTTGCTCATTTAACATTTACTGCAAATACCTGAATGTGTTAATCACAGTCAAGATGGAGAAGGGGGAAGTAGCATGAAGTTCCTTTGGCAGCTCTACTCTCAGGTAGGGCTGTAGCTGGAGTTCCAGCTTTGCACAGACCAGGTTATTCATAGCACAGCCTTAACCTTGAAAGGTTCATGGGTTTGAGTCTGAAAAATGAAGACCACTGATAAAGACATCCACAAAATGACACTCTCTTTGAACCAGAAAGCTGTTTAATTACCTCCAAACAAGTCAAAAGACCAAAGATGAGTCTGTACCAGTGCACAACCGGTGTTCAGTGTAAAGGGAAGGGCAGTTAGTGACTTAGAAGTGAAGCTGTTTGCGTAGCTGAGCCCCCTGCCCTGTTGCTCTCAGCATAGGTTTGTATTCCAGGTTAATCTAAGTGACTTCTACATACACATGCAGCACTCTCTAGTCTGTTCAGGTCTGAGTGTCAGTCTTCTAATACCAATCTTTCTTTTTTAGTCAAATACTGGAAATAATGGCAGCAGTAAGAGAAGATGACCCGCTTGAGTTGGCCAATACTCTATATAACAACACTATTAAAGTCTTCTTTCCAAATATATAAAGTTGGTTTCTTTACATTTATTCAGTATAACTTCACTAAATATATCGCAAAACCTTAAAAATGATCCTATCCGCAAGTTCTTATCAATGGAAGCCAGTATGTAGCTTATTTTTTTTCCCCTATGGTACAAGATTAAAGCTGCTTTTGAAAAGGTGGTCTCTGCATTGGTGCAGTTTCTCAGCCCTGTTTCCTTTTCAGCAAGATTGAGGATTGATTTCAAGGACAGCCCAAACAAGCAACTCCTGCTAACACCTGTAGGCATTGCAAGATGAATACCAGGCTGCTGCATTCACATGTAGAGCACTTCAAGCTACTACTGGTAGTTATTTCAGCGGTGTTTAACACATGGCTGGCATGCTGTGCTACTTCACCAGAAAGCTTTGCAGTTTCACCCGTTGTTCCACACACACAGGTGCTATAACATTACACTTACCAACCTAAATTATTATTTATTTAAAATACAACTCACTAGTTTTTAGCACTAAAGCTCTGCTAATACTGAGTCTGTAAGTAAAGCTGCTTTGGCTCAGGCTTTTCATTACTGATTTGACCTGCTCAAGTCTGTTTTCACCAGTATTTTTCATTTGCATCTAAAACTCATTGATGGGGGATTACTGGTATACAGTCTTTGGCACAGCATTGTCACTACATCAATTAAAGAGTAGTTTCCCAACCATCTTAAAAACATGTGAAAACATTTTATTCCATGTACAATAATGTACATAATTTTCAGGTGGCCATGAAAGAGACCAGCAAAAATTAGAGGTATATTTACAGTAGCACACACCACAGTAAACAACCACCGTTCACAGACTCAACACTGAGATACTGCTGTTGTGCTTCAGTACAAGAACTACAAAGTGATACTTTTATTGTTGGAAGTCAACTTTAAACATACCTCACGGCTTAGTAAAGGGCGTTATTCACCAAGAGAGTTAGAGTCAGGGTTCAGAGTCTCAGTCAAGTGCTGTGCCACACAGTCACTGTCTTCCTCTTCACTGTCAGAACTGTTGTTATCCTCATTTACTTCATTTTCAGCATCAGCAGCTTCTTCTGCAGCTTCTACAGGGTTTTCATTGGGTGCCACAAACCCGCTGTTGTTGGAAACACTGGCGTTTTCCTTGTCCTCAATGTACACTTTCTGATGGCACATGGGGCAAGTGTCCTGGATGTACAGCCACTTCCGAAGACAAAGTGCATGAAAGTAATGGTTGCATGGAGTAATGCGAGCAGAGGTGGTGAACTCATGGTAGCAGATTGCACAGACATCATCTATTTCATGTAACCGACTTCCCTTTACCTCTGGAAGCGAGTTTATTTTCTTCACAGCAGTCCGGCGGTTTATAAACGTCTTCCAGCCATTTTTTGCTTGCAGGTAGATATTGAAGTACGCGTGTAGACACATCATGCAAGCACGGATCTTGCTGCCTGACTCAAATACCATTGTGTAAGCTCCATTCCCAAACATGATCACTCCAAAGATAAACTCAATAATATTGCCAGTTGACCGAACGTAATAGACATAATCATCAAGTTTTTCCCATAGCACATTGTAGTAGCCATCGATCATAAACAATATATAAACAGTGATAGAAACTATTACTTTGAGGCAGAGCTCGACACAGAATGCCGTCACGGCAAAAAGCCACGTGTTTAGTGCATAGTGGTGCCAGAGGATGTAACTGAGCAGAACTGGGAGGATGAAAAGGCAAGCAGAAACCAACAGGACAGGGAAATGTCTGCGAAATGATGAGACGTGGGAGGCACTGAGAGACATCAGCACAGGGTCTGTCATCCCGTGGATAAAATGCAGGACTGCGGTCAACAAAAGGCACATGTTTCGACTCAGGCGAACCAACCGTTCTTCTGGTTTCAGTCCACTCAAGCCAGTCTGCAGAGCCAAGATGAAGAACAAGACGGGTGCTACAAACCCCAGCCTTTTGTCATCCTCGTCAGTGGAGCCGATGAAGGCCAAGATGCCGAGCCCCAGGTAATGCGCGATGGAGGAGATGACGGCGCTCATGCCTAACACTGTTAAAGTGGAGTCACACCCACTTATGATCAGGCTGCAGAGCAGCTCCCAGCAGTTATCCCACGATATCAGGAAGAATTTCTCTTCTGTATTAGTTTCTGCCATCTTTACAACATATGTTAATACCACAGCCTGGGCTGTAAGTCTCGTTAGCCAGAAGACACGCAGTACAGCTGGAAACCGAATCCTTTTCCATGTATCCTCCATCAAGAGCTGTAATCCATAAATGCGATACATGTGCCTCACCAGCAGATAAACATAGCGCACCGAGTAATAGAACCATTTAATTTTCATCACTAAAATGGCTGTGGTGTTTAGTGTCAGAACCAGGCCTGAAATAAAAACTAGTATCTGCCGGACATTTAAAGGTAATTCAACAACCAAGCCAATGACAGGAATCAGTATATCCAGGATGATGAGTTGAGAGTATATGGACTGCACGTTCAGCAGTGTAACATAGCCAATTCCAAAGGTCAGCTGAAGGATGGAAAGCGCCATCCATAGTGAAGGTCCTTTATGAGGGAAGATCTGGATTCCGAATGCAGCTGTGTAGTAGGCACTGTAGAAGTTTATGTGCAAAGCAGCATAGTAATTCACCAACACTGAAGTTGCAGCCAGCAGAATATAAAACTTGAAAAGTGCTCGCTGTTGTAAGACCAGAACAACACTGGAGACAAAGACACCTAAAAACAGATTGAAGTCATTTAGTTCTCAGCAGAAATTCAACACCAGATTTTAACCTATGAGCTTTGGAGCTACGTTTATTTCATGTATCCCTTCCCCATTAGTCACTCGTAACTTTGCATTACCAGTGGGGCCCTTTCCAGAACAGACAACTTTCATCCTTTTAGAACAGACATCCTTTCCAGAGGATGACTTCAGCTCTGCATTTAATATGCGTGTTCCCTGCAGCTGCAATGCAAAGCAAGCAGTAAATCACAAATCACAATTAGCAAGGTCATCTGCAGTCTCAGACCTGAGCAGCAACAGCTCCCAGCCCTTCAGCTTCAGTCGTGAAGTCTAAGGGTAGACAAGTTCTAAAAGCAGAAAAGAATTACCACAGTACAAGCAAAATTAATAAGGAATTAATAAAATAGTAAGTCCCCGAATTCACTTGAGCAAAGCACTCAACTACAGATGTCCACACTGGAGTACTAAAGATAAGTTGCCAGTTTAGCTTAAGCCTAATGGGAAAATAGTAAAAACTCGCTGTAGTTTACTGGGGGAAGATGTTGCTCTTCCAGTTCCCTTTAGTTTGCTTTCAGTCCTGATAAGACATCGTGAAACAAAGTCTTCATAGAGAAGACTTTCTGCAGCGTAAGTCTTCTGTACACAGAATCCAAACCTGCACCTGCTGCCTCTGCCAGTGCGGACTTGCATCCTCCTTGGTAGACATCAGGTTCAGATCTGGAAATTCCTGTTTGCTCACCTTTCCCTCATACTGACCATGAACACATCTTGGCCATGACTGGGAAGTCTGTGCCTTCCTATGAGAAATCCTATCGTAGCATCTACAGCACCTTTGTGTTATACTTATATCCCTGCAGTAAACTCCTGTAGAGCAGCTTAGGAACATCATCACGATGTACCACAATCCTAAGGGCTCTGCCCTCTCAGGTGTTACATTAAATGGAACTCATCACTACATTCGCTTCCTTAAACATCTCCTTCAGGAAGCACATTGCTTTTGGTTTTGGCTTCTCAGTCAGCTTCCAGTCAATGCAACTGCCTTCTCATCCAAATCAGTTTGGAGAGATTTTGATCTCTACAACTTACATTTGATTTTAAGTTGCTTTAAATTTCCCTACTAAACCTAATCACAAGTAATCCTGTTTCTGCTGGAGGACAGCATCAGTCTTTTCTGATGACTGTATTTTAGATTGTTCCAAATCCTCCATAATCAAGTGTTTCAAAAAATATTTTAAGCCATGGTACCTTCATCACGGGAATAAAAAACTTTGCCAAGAACTAGCTGTTGATTCCACCAGTAGTGTTGCCACCTGCTCTTGTAAAAATAATACAACCAACAGCCTGGAGGACTGAATGAGAAGGGAGAGGGTCACCATGGATCAATGCAAAAGGCAGACTACAAAAGAAGTTATGAATGCACCTTCACAGTATTCCCTGCCAGCAGCACTGGCTGATACCAAAACATTCTCTTAACTAATCATTAACCTGGCAACCTTGTGCAGTGAACTGCGGGAAGGCCACAGTCAATTTCCAGAAAGTGCTTTGTATCATAGCTCAGCTCTTCCACCAAAACCCCTGAATATTCACTCCTTACAGCACTTAACATCAGCTGGACAGTTTCACTGCCTTCTCTTGTATACCACACACATCTTTGGGAAACCAACACTGCTGACAAGTTGGTCCCCTCTGTCCTTCCTCAGCAGTCACAGAAACGGCTCCTGGGCTTGTAACTAGCTCCTTATTCACACAGTTCTGCTCATTTGAGGGAAAGGAGATGCATTTTGCACTGAGCAGGCTGCTCTCAAACATGCCTGTTAACAAAACCTGGTTCTCTTCCCTTCATTTTCAGTGGCAGGCCTGTGTTTAGGGACTACAGGTCATCTTAGAACACGACCATTTCACATGCAAGACAGCCCTAAACACGGTGCAAGTCAATAGCAGAGCTAGATCTACTGGTTCCTCTGAAAAGGAACTAACAAGGTTCAGCACTTCTCTCTCAACACTTGTGTGGAAAAATCAAGACAATCCAAAGGAACCTCAGAAGACCACAGGAGGTAACCGAAATCTCCGAAAGGGAGGTGAACACTCCTCTCCCCTGTCTCCATTCATGTCATTCAGTCCATCTTGCCACAAGGAGGCTTCCCCCTGCCCTGCGAAGTGTTCCCCAAGCAGTACATCTTTTCCCATTTTCCCTCTGATGGGAAACACTGCAGTTCCTCCTTTGGTAAGAGTTGTCTCACGTTCCTGCATATACTGCTGCTCACCTTCACTGCTCCTTCCTGTGCCACCCCATAACCAACTGTCTCTGGTACACCCTCTAACACAGCAGTTGGTCAAACCACGAGCATTTCCCTTTAACCCATTTCCAGTGTTACAATGAATTCCTTCCCCTCATTTTTTTTCCCTTTAATTCCTGCCATTCATCAGTGTCTTTATGGTAACACACTGCTGAGGTTTCGACCTGCAGTCAGTTGCAGAGTTCAGCTACCTTTACACATCATTATTTTAAGTGTGTGGAGCTGCCCAATTATTTTCCCCTAGCCCCAGCCATTCAACTTACTCCCACTACAGTATTTACAGTAACCCTTTCCATGTCCCCACTGAGGTGGGACTCCTGCCTGAAGTGACAGCTTCACACTCCCAGGGATCATGGTTCTGCTGGAATGGAGAATTAAACCCATGCCAAGATGTGAAAGGTAAACATCATGCTGGAGACAAAGCAAGGTTAATCAGAGAGATTAAAGAAGAACTGTGCTCCACTTGGAGACATTGGTTCTGTGCCACTTGTAGCTCCATGTACTTCTGTAGAAAATAAAGTGAGGGAAGAATGAGACTGAGCAATCCTGCAATAAAACTTCTTAAGAATCATCCCAATCTCTGTTCCCACTCTTGAAGAGCTGTAACTCCCAGTGTTTCAGCACTGTTCAGTGTCACCCTTGAAAGCTATTGATCTCTACAGAGCTACAATCTTTCTATCTAGAGAACAAACTGTGTTTATCCTATCCTAACTAACACTGTGCTACAGGGAAGACTTGGATCAATTTTTCAAAGCCTGCAAATGGTAACTAAAAGGGCAGCTTCCCCACTATTTAAATACCGAGCAATCCAAAACAAATATTTCCGTTTATCCTCACAGCAGCAAAACCCCAACCCTGTAATCCCTGCATTCAGATGAGGAAAAAAATAGATGCAAAAGCACTCTGTTGTCTGAACCACATGGAAGGTCTTTAACATCATCTTTAAGCGGTTACGTTTAGTTTTTCTTTAATTTTGGAAATCCAAGAACCACAGACCACTTGTCTCAAAGTACAAGATAAGTTTCTTGGCATAAACTGTTCCCAGAGATCTTCTGGAGGAGGCAGGGATTACCCACTTCTTCTCCCAAACCCTTCCAGAAAAGTGATCATATAACTGCATCCCTGGAAAGCACCTTAACCTGTTGATCCCAGTATCACACATTTGGGACCATGAAGTAACATATCCACCATTCTTATTCACGTGGGATTAATTTCAAGGCACTTCCTATGGCATCTCGATACAAGAAGGGACTCCTAAAATTAAGTTGGTGAGGCACTGCAGTGTCAGGTTTTTAAATGGAATTATCAGTGGAAAGCACTCTTCACAATTCCAGAATTTTGGAACAAAGGGTCAAGAAAATAGAGAGTCAGGAGGCAGAACCCCCTTGTCCCTGTGGTCACAGAGCACTGGGTACCAGCTGCCAGGCCAGGCAAAGGTGAGGCAACACCTGCCCTGCCTCACATCTCACAGAGCAGCGACTTCCCAGACACCCGGTGCCAAAGGGGAAGCTGACCAAATAAAGCATCTGCTTTGCTTTGTTACTTTCTTCTCCCTCCACTCTCACCTGCTGTCTTGGGGCAGGTTACCCTTTACTTTTTCCCTTCCACTCCTCAACTTCTGCGATGCCATCACCGCATCACTGTGCGCCCTCCCTTCCAACCACTCTTCTCGGCTGCCTACCCCAAGAGCCATAACACCCATTTCCTTCCTGTTTGTTTTTTTTTTTACTATAAACATCAAACAAAACTCAAAATCAGCATGCCACAGGCCTGAAAAAAACTTGCTGTGTTCTGTATTTTCATTTCCTTCCTGCCTCAGCATTCCCAGCTCCAGACGTGATACCCCATGCAGCATCACTTGTACAGCAGTTCACAGAACCGAGACCATGTAAGAACCCAAGATAACAAGTAATACTGAAAGAGTATCACCTAGTTATACCAGTGATTTTCAACCTTCATCCCAGGGAAGAAGAAGAACAAAACAAAAAGCTTAAAAATAACCATCAGCAAGTTTCAAGAGACTTTTCTTTCATTTGGGAACCAAATTCTCGGCATTTCTGAACTGCTGTTCCTAACGCAAGGGTTTAACAGCGTATTTCAGGAAGATATCACACTATACAAAGTGCTTTAAACAAACAAACAAAACCCCATAGCCCCGAAGCCCCACGTTTTCTGCCGCGGAAGCCCGCGGGGGAACCACGGCCCCCCTTCCCCGCGCACATGGCGAGCGGCGTCCGCCCGTCAACGGCCGCAGCCCGC
>NW_009944072.1:0-48476 GCF_000696875.1 Nestor notabilis
CCACTGGAAACTACCTGTGCTGCTGACACCATCAGTGTCACCTCCACTGGAAACTACGTGTGCTGCTGGCACCAGCAGTGTCCCACTCCCACTCCCCCTCTCATGGCTGGCACCGTGAATGGTGTGTTTCTATTGTAATTGCTCCCCTATCCTGGCAGGGGCTGCAGTGTCAGCGCCCGGAGCAGCACCAAGCCGCAGGCAGAGGCAGGAGGTCAGACCGTAGCCACCATCACAGCAAAACCCCGCACGTGTCCCCTCGCTGCTCTGTTTGGGTGTCCAACCCGTCTGCCACGTTGCTGCTGCCACTGGGGTCGCAGTGCCGCGCACGTGCAGGGCTGATGGGAGCTTGAAGGTGTCACCGCGCTGCGGCTCAGGCTGGCGGAGCCTTACAGGAGCTCATTGTCGTGTCTCATTACAGGCTCTTACACTGCAGCGCGGAACCTGACGCTGTCAGTGGGTAGCACCTTGTCACACCCATCAATTACACCAATCCTGTGCCCTGCGAAAGGGAGCACAGACCTGCTCAGAGCAGCTCCTGGGTGAGAAGGCACCAGCTGATAAGAAACATGGATCAGAAGAGGTGAATGAGAGGAGGGCAAGGGCCCAGCACACCTCTGTCATCTGCGTGCTTGAGAGGCAACGGCCCATGTGAGGTCCTTCCACAGCCTCACAAGCAGAGCTTGGACATGGACTGGAGCAGCTGCTATGAGAGGGAAAACTGGCATGTTTCTTCTGCAGGACCTCAGTCAACTCAACTTCACATCTTCCTCCTTGGACACTGTTAGGGAAGAACAACCCATTTCAGACTGACCACTCCAGCCTGGCCCCTCTGCACTGCAGCATTATCCCCTGGACCATGGCTCCACAGCCCACCTCCCATGGTGAGCACCACCCAGCTGGGACTGTGCTCCTGGAAGCCACAGGATCTGTAGCTCAAGAGCCCAGCAGCGCTTCCCAGTTCTTCCGAGAAATACCTTTGATGTGTGGGACATCTCTGGTGGCTGAGCTGGATGAAGCCTGCTCAGACTGCAAATGAGGAGCACATAAAGGAAGAGGATGACTGCCTGGTTCCTTAATAAAAACAACTGGAGCAAACCACATGGGATGTTAAAGCTCATCCAGTTCCAACCTCTGCCACGGGCAGGGACACCTTCCACTAGAGCAGGTTGCTCCAAGCCCCTGTGTCCAACCTGGCCTTGAACACTGACAGGGATGGGGCACCCCCAGATTCTCTGGGCACCTTGTGCCAGCGCCTCAGCACCCTCACAGGGAAGAGCTTCTGCCTCAGAGCTCATCTCAGTCCTGTGTAATGGCCAATCTCCTGTTCCCATGTCTAAAGGGCAGGTTGAACGCTTTCTTCTCCCAGGACTAAGGATTGCACTGAACATACACAAAGGACAGGCGTGCTCAGCTCTGACAGCCCAGGGTGAACTGAATGCAATTGCCCAGCTCATTGCAACACAACACCCAACCAGAGAGACTGTTCTTGTGTGTGGTTTGTGGAAAGCACTCACACAGCAGGTCATGGCTTTCCAGCGTGCTGGAGCCAACATCTGACATGATCACAGGCTTGCCCTTTGCAATTAACAGGCTCTGTTGTGCAAACACTCTCCCCAAACCCATGAAGGGTTTCAGGAGCCTCTGCTGCAGGCAGGGCTGAGCCCTGTGCACTCTGTGAT
Organism: Nestor notabilis; assembly: GCF_000696875.1. Lineage (NCBI taxonomy): Eukaryota > Metazoa > Chordata > Aves > Psittaciformes > Psittacidae > Nestor > Nestor notabilis. Next base: position 1,680 of record NW_009944072.1, read on the forward strand.
GCCCATTTGTGGGGAGATTGTTCCATGGCGACTCTAATAAACTCCTTGTGTGGTGCTGCATCTAAGCCACTCATTTATCTGCTCAGCTTGCAGCATACCAATCAGCCCAGGGCTAGAACAGCAAGGTCAAGCCTGAGCAGAGCTCTCCTTAGCCCCAAGAATGACTCTAGCACATGTGGGATGCGGTGAAACAGGGTCCCCTGCTGTTTTACCTGCCCTGCTGCCATACCCATTCACCAGTGGTATTGTGAATGCTGTCTGAGGGGGCTGGATGGAGGCAGGACCCAGCTGACACGGACACCAGGCCCCTGGCACAGGGTATGAGGCCCCAGGGGTATCTGCAGCAGTATCAGCCCAGGTTGGACACAGGGGCTAGGAGCAACCTGCTCTAGTGGAAGGTGTCCCTGCCCGTGGCAGCGGTTGGAAGTGGAGGAGCTTTAAGGTCCCTTCCAACCCAAACCATTCTGTGATTCCATGATTCTGTGTATTCCTGAGTCCTACAGGTCAAAATACATCCAATGAGAGACTGCACATTCTCAGTGCTGATCTGCTCTCACAGGTTCTGCTGCCTGCATTTATTACCAGTTGGCTTGGCAGCACCGTCCTCTAACTTACACTGAAATAATGTGGTGTGTACTACAGTTAGCAATTACTGAGGTGCAGTAAAGTTGATTGCCTCTTCTCTAAAGAGTTAGCAGTTCCATGGAGTAATTTGTATTGAAAACCTGCAAGTGAGCTACTCGAGGTTGCATTTGTTAATTAATTTATCGAGTTGTTTCTATTAGAGACCAAGCTATCCAGTGGCTAACTGAAAATAATGATAATTCATTTGCTTAGACTTTAACTTCCCCAAATTATCAGCTGAGTTATGAGTGGTGGGAGCAGCCATGTGTCTGTGCACCCGACATCTGCTACAGGAGGTCTTTCAGCTGCCCAAGTGTCCCCTCCTGCCACTGTCACCATAGCAGTCCTAGTTCTGCCCATCTCTACAAGCAGGGACCCAGTGGGACTGCGAAAACCCAGAGGCCTGCCTTGCGCAGTACAGAAACTGCTGCTTTGGACCCATGCTGCTGGCACAGAGCAATCAGATCTCTTGAGCATCATCTGCAATGATGCATGAGACAGCACCGTGCTGGGAAGGGTGAGCAGCCCGCACTGTCCTGGCCACCACACAGCAAGGAGACACTGGAGACAGCTGTGAGCTGGGCTATGAGCATCCTACAATCACTCACTTCCCCCAGTAAATACAAAACCAAGTGCATTGGTCCAGCAGTGGGAGACAGGGTATATGTGCCAGGGCAGAGTGAAGAGCAAAACCCAGTGCACCATTTGCATAGCCAGCAAGGCAGCTGGAATAGAATCATAGATTTATAGAATCATGGAATAGTTTGGGTTGAAGGGACCTTAAAGCTCATCCAATTCCAAGCCCCTGCCATGGGCAGGGACACCTTCCACTAGAGCAGTTGCTCTAAGCCCCTGTGTCCAACCTGGCCTTGAACACTTAAATAAGCCTCTTAAGCTAACATGTTTTATTCCAAAACATTGTGGGCACAATCTGGAAGGGCAGAATTATACCAAGAATGGTCTTGACCTGTCAGTTGAATCTTTGAAGGATTGAAACTTGCAAACAGCATGAAACCTCTGTTCCATCCATGAACAGAGAACGATTTACTTTGACCCTGCCAGGTACTCTCTTTGTGGCCTGTAAGGTGTTGTGGAACAAAGGCTGCTCCTCTCAGAGCTGGGAAGCGTGTGCGTGAAGGGTTACAAATGCTCTGTTGAGAGCACTGAAGCCAGCTTTGCACTGACTTCTGTGGTGCCATCTCAAAAGGTAACACAGTTATGGGATGAGTGTCTTGTGGGACCACAGCTGAGAATAAAGTGAGTGGAAATTCCTGGAGTGTTTTAACCCTCATTTACACTCGCCTCTAAGTCCCAGCTGATGGGTACACCCATCTTACTTGGGGAACGCTACATTTCTGAGGATGCCTCTAAGACAAAACCAGAGCACGAGAAAATCCTGTCATGTAGCTAACATGCAGGCAGGAGGGCAGGGAGGTTATTCAAGGAATGAACAAAATAATGACATTTCTTTCTGTTCAGTTGAGAGCAAAGGAAAGGCAAGAGTGGGTGAAGCAAAGCAGCTGTGAGAGCCATCTTGAACAAAGCAAACCAGAGTGGGTTTGGCTCTGGGCTGGCTGTAGTGTCTGCCTAAGCCGTGGTAAACCAGTGTACTACATATGAAATATTACAGGCAGGAATTTATGAACATCCAGGAAGATGGAATTGCGAGAATCGGAGTCACACAAAGGTATTACTGGGAAAACTGATGAATGGGGCTTTGTTTTTAATAGAACCCCCAATTAGTGCATGAAAGGGCTGGGATGGCTGCAGCCTGCCTGGGTTTATTAAACCATCTGATGCATTGTCTCATGAAGCCACACTTGAAGAATTAATTCAAACTGACTTGGCTGTAGCCGGAGTCACGTGGGCTCTGAATGAATGGAGCCCTATACAGTGCAATAATGAACCATTCTCTCTCCTATGGCAGCTCCTTTCTATACAGATGAACCTTGCTTTGTGTGAAACATGGGACCACTCTGCCTTCACTTGGTCAGGCAGGGTATCTCTCACAGAGCACCGATGAGAGCCTGGGCAGCTGGTGAGCCTGCTTTGTTCTCCATCCCCAGGATCTGTGCAAAGGAGACTGCTTTCTGGAAGTGTCACAGATCTCAACAGCGGCCATGTTTGCCCGGGAATGCCTCTGCCTGTAACTCTCACAACTTCCCTTACGAGCCTTGTGGTTCCTCAGGTTTGCTCTCTAAGCCCCAGCTGCTTCACTCATGTAGTTACCATCACAACATCAACAGTAAATTTCTAACCTTCCTGTTTGCTGAAAAAGCATGAAATGGTGAGTAAAGCCTCACATGCACATCACCACACACAGCAGAGAGAGCTGGTATTTAATTTTCTGCTGGGTTTGCTGTGTAAATCGATTCCTTCCCAGTAACTTCTCAGTGTGTGGATCACTACTTCTGGATGCTGAAGGCAGTTGTGACTGGTTTTCACTCACCTTTAATTGTTACTCTTCTGATAAAAAGACTCAATAACCCAATAAGGGGGAAGAAATTGTCCCAGCTGACCCAGCACATGCAGCGAACAGTGATGAGCAGTCGATGGTCACAACAGTCTGTGGCAACACTGCAGAATGGAAATGATTTACCTGCACATACAGCATCCGTATGGATAGTGAATACATTGGCAGGACTGAGCCTCAGCTCATGAATGAAACTACAACTGAGAAGCACTGAGCGATACAACAGAAATTAATCCTTGTGAGTGTTTTCATAACTGCACAAACTCGAGGCTCTGAGGGGACCATCACTCAAGCTGGGTGGTGGAATGAGTCTAAGGAAGGTTATCACAAGTTTTCCGCCTTGGCAGGAATGAGAGAGATTATTAAAAAGCTGTGCTCTCCTTTGGAGCCTCTGCTCCCATTTCTGAAGTCAGTGTGTGCAATTACAGCAAACTCCAAAGCTGAAATTAAGCACTTTCTTTAGAATCTCCTTTTAAAAATGGAACATGGCATCAAAACAAATGTTTCTATTGTGAAAAATGTCAGCCAAAAGCTTCAGCCACACGTAAATAACAAATCAGACTGGTTTGTAAAGTATCAGAACTGCTTTAAAGCCTTCTGCTTTCTTTTTTGAGCATATTAGAGCAACTAGAGCTATGAAATGATGTGTGTAGGATTCCTGGCTAGCAGCAGATCAGAAAGATGTCTGATAGAAGTAGCAACATATTTGGTGTAAAGAGTTACTGGAGGTTTAAAAGCTTCCCTAGAGACGGCACCTACAACTGAGGAGGAAACTTATTTGCTCCATCTCCATCCAAACCACACCAGGAGCCTTGGCACAGAGGCATTTCCCATGAGGTGCCATGTCCATTCATGGACGGCTTTCTGCAGGGAGATATCACAGAGCCATCACCTCCCCAACTATAGCCAGAAGAGGCAAACAGGGGACACCCTGGGCAGGATCAAGCACTGGCCATCATCTGTCGGCTTTTCAGACCAACATGGTGCTGCCTCTTTGCACCCTTCCCAGATTCACCAGTGCCCCCCTGCAGCCCTGCCCCAGCACTGCCCATGGTCTCTCTGCACTCAGGCACAGCACAATGCCCACACAAATCACAGCATCACAGAATCCCAGCCTGGTTTCAGTTGAAGGGACCTTAAAGTTCATCCAGCTCCAACTCCTGCCACGGGCAGGGACACCTTCCACTAGAGCAGGTTGCTCCAAGCCCCTGTGTCCAACCTGGCCTTGAACACTGCCAGGGATGTGGCAGCCACAGATTCTCTGGTCACCCTGTGCCAGCACCTCAGCACCCTCACAGGGAAGAGCTTCTGCCTCAGAGCTCATCTCAATCTCCCCTCTGGCAGGTTAAAGCCATTCCCCTTGTCCTGTCCCTCCAGGCCCTTCTCCAAACCCCCGCTCCAGGTTTCCCGGAGCCCCTTTAGGCACTGGAGCTGCTCTAAGGTCTCCCCTTCAGGAGCCTTCTCTTCTCCAGCTGACCCAGCCCAGCTCTCTCAGCCTGGCTCCAGAGCAGAGCTGCTGCAGCCCTCGCAGCAGCTCCGTGGCCTCCTCTGGACTCTCTCCAACAGCTCCATATTGAGCCCCACCTGGGGCCTGCTCGGTTCTGTTCAGCCCATACACCAGCAGCCTCACAGGATAAGACTCACTTTCTCACTACTCCCCCTGCCCCACAACTATGGACCAGAGCTCGAGCAGCCAAAACGAGGAGTTGTCTTAGCAACAGGAGTGGTGTGAAAGCGCAGGACCTTGTTGGCATCCCTTCAGTGCAGCCACAGCCAAGGGATGCCTGACAGCCCTGACCCTGCATCCAACCCCTGCCCCTGCACTATTACATCATGAGTAAATTACATCTACGGGGTTTTTTTCTTTGCTAATTGTTACCATTTTGCAGCTCCCGAGGCTGGAGCAGCAGGGTGATACCCAGGAATAAACACACTTAAATAACCTGCAAGAGAAGCTCTAAATTGCTGGCTCTAATTTGTTGTTAAGTGGCACTTGCGCAGGTTCAGTTGAGGCAGAGTTAAAACCTGCAGGGTACCAGGCAGGAGCCAAAGGAAAGGGGAAGCCTCGGGGGCTCTGGGGTGTGAATGTTCCACAGGATCCCTACAAAAAAGAACTAAACAGCCAGTTTCAGTCTGGTGATGTACTGCAGAGAGGAAGGTGAAGGGTGCAAAAGAGCTCTCTCTACATGAGAAAGCTGTTGCCAAATGGCATTCCCCTGCAGGGCTGCCTTCATCATCACCTACTCAGAGGTGCCCTGAAAAAGCTGAGGATCATGCCTTGCAATTGCTAGAGGCTACAGGAGTGAATCAGGATAGCAGGAGCCAGTGCATCGCTGGGCACAGCTGGTAACCTGCATATACAGACTGCAGGGCAGCACTCATATGCGCACTGTGTGGTGCCATGGTGGAGTTACAACCCTGGAAATAACAGGGATAATCTCACACAGGGCATCCCAAACTTCAGCATCGTTCAGTCCCTCCTTCCCTCTGCTTGTCTAGGACCAGTGTGGCCCGTGGCATGCCAGGAGGAGAAGCTGGGTCTACACCGATGGGCATTCAGCCAGTGAGGGAGATCTCCTGTGACCCAGTGAGCACCTTGAAGGATCACAGCCTGTGTCCTGGCTGCGCCCCCAGGGCGTGAGCAGCAGCTCAGGGAGGGGATCCTGACCCTCTGCTGCGCTCTGGGGAGACCCCCCTGCAGCCCTGATCCAGCTCTGGGGAACAGCACAAGAGGGACGTGGAGCTGCTGGAGCAAGGCCAGAGGAAGCCATGGAGCTGCTGCGAGGGCTGGAGCAGCTCTGCTCTGGAGCCAGGCTGAGCGAGCTGGGCTGGGTCAGCTGGAGAAGAGAAGGCTCCTGAAGGGGACACCTTAGAGCAGCTCCCAGAAGTTCAGGCTTATCCTAGCTGCTTCCTTTCAGCTGCAGCTCCTTCACTGCTTCCTCTGCTCTCTGACATTCCCAAGCAGTTTTCCACACAAGGATGAGGACTTGTCTTTTTTTCAGCATCACCTCTGGGCACAGTCAGCTCATTCAGGTTAAGAAACACCACCAAAGGCCATGTGGTGGGAAGCTCAGATTTGAAAAGAGGGACACAGGACAGGGATAACCTATTGCTAAAGAGCATCCTGTGTGCGTGTCACTCTCTGGAGAAGAAGGCAGAACACATTTGCTAATCAACCGACCTGGGTACCAAGATGCCAGTTTGTGGAATTACAGCATCAGCTGTGACAGGTACTTCATGGCAGAGACTGATGCTGCTCCTCAGGATCCTAGGCCTCTGCACAGGGAGGACCAGCACAGACTCAAGGGGTGGATGAGAAGTGGAAAGTCAGTGTCAGAGCAACCTTAACATTCTTCCTAAAACTTGCCCCCAAACCACCAGTTTTCTGATGCTGGACACTTACACAACACTGTCAACTTTTTCTTGCCAAAATATGGTGGGGTTTTGTTGGTTTTTTTTTTGGAAAAGCCATTGAAAAACATATTTTGTCAGAATGTGGCAGCTCAAAACAACCCTTCTTGAATTCTGGAGTCCTTCTCTCTTCTCCACCCTATGGTAGGTGTGCGAACACTCGGGATAACTCTACTGCAGGCATTCAGTATGCATTACTGTATCTGAGACTGCATTTTCAAGATTGCCTTATTCGGAGACAATACACAAGACAATAAGAAGAGCTAAATTATGATAAATTACATCTAGAAGCACAGTGTTTACAAGGACTGGTAATTCACCCACAGCATCAAATGACTTTTATGGCAAGAATCTGCTTTTAGTGGGCTTGGCTGTTACGAATGAATGAATCAATCTCTATACAAATGCAGATTTGATTTACCTAGGAAGGATTTAGTTACCTGTAAGGATGGGAGATAGATAGATGGGTAGCTGGGTGGGTGGATGGATGGATGTAAGGACAGATACTCAATATAACATCTGGCTTTCTTTTTAATGATGGTATGTACAGAGGAAATATACAGAATTGTATTCAGCAGTTTCATTAGGTAAATGGACTAATCACAAACGAGGAGAAATCCTAGGCTGGGTTGCTGTAGAATAAGTTGCTCTTAGAGAATGAGGCATTTGCAAAATATGCAAACATAGTTTTCTTGTCTCATTCAGATTAAAACTGGAGACCCCAAAGTGCTGTTGCCAACATAAAAGAACGGGCTTCTGTTAGAGGATCAGCAAGTTGCTCCTCAAATCAAAGATAACTGCACAGACCCAACATGCATCTCTTGCAATGGTGAAACTGATCATCGGTCAGTGCCATGCATGAATCAGCAGAATACGGAACAGAGACACTTTGTTAGGATTTAAGAAAATATCCAGGAAATAATTGGAATGGTTTAGAAACCTTGCAAAAAAAGTCACCATAAACAAGATGTTAAAAGGAAGATGCTGCAGTGCAGGGAATACCCTTCCCAAGATGATTTACAGAAAGCTAAGTCCTGAGCTGGGATGAAGAAGACTTTGGGAAGATGAGCAGGGAGGCAGGAAGTTGAAAGTTGCCCTCACACTGTTGCTAAAGGATGTGCTAGATAACGACATGATCAGAAACCCCAGAGTCACTTGAGCAGCAAAGACTGTATTCCTATCAGGGGTTTAAAAACACGAGATCAGCGTATTGGACTGTGGCCAATATATTCATCATGGTCCCCATCTCCCACCAGATGTTTTGTTCCCTGTTGTTGCTGGGTCACGATCCTGGTCCTGCAGCCTGCAGCTCCCGGTTGGTGCCACCCTGGGATGCTCACGCAGAGCGTTCACTGCTGCTCACCAAAGGCCCCCTACTGTGAAATCTGCTGGTGCGTGCACCAGGCCGCCCACAGCACATTCCAAGCCTGGATGCGAGCTGGCGAAGTGCTGTGGCAGGACAGCGTATCAAGCCCTCGCTCTAATTTTATCGCGTGGTAAAACAGCGCTGGTTCCAAAGCATATGGTGCGGTATAAAAATCTCCGTAGAATGAATTACAGCAATTTCACAGGGAAGACGCAGAAGAATTTAGAAAAACATTTCTACAGACTTTAATATGAAGCATCTTATAAAGCTGCTCATTGGCTGGTACAGCTGATTCCAAAGTAGCAGTTACTTCTTTTAATTTTAATACACATACGTATGCATGTGCATCCCACTGGTTGATGCTGACTGAGAGTCCCTCCAATTAATTTCTCTGTTACGGTGACAGTGTGCAACATATCTTAATAGCAGTGCCACACTTGGACCCCAGATTGTGTAAAATGATCTCAGTATTGATTTTCATGTAATGGGATGCTGAATAACTCTGCCTATACACATTGGATCAATGAGGACAGTGCATGGTGTATCAATGTTCAGCATAATGATTACATTATGAGTCTCATTCATTCAAGCAGTGAGATGATCAATAGCAGCTAACTTCAATCAAAACCACATCAATTAATATTGCTTTTCAGCTTCTGTCCTTTCTGTTGTCTCAGCTATTTGGCTGAAACACCTTCCCAGCTATCAAGCTGTGGCTGGTTGCCCAGGCAAGTGTATCAGAGAGATAGACTAGATTAGATTAGACTCTACAGGTATATATAAACTGTGAGTTCTTTGTCTAGGCCACTAGTAGCAAGTTAATAAAAAGTGAAAGAATTGTCAGCACTTGCTTATTGATATCCCCAGATGAAAACCACACAACTTAAGCCATATTAAGACTGTTAAACACATAACAGTTACTCAGGGCAAATTTGGCTTCATTTGGATTTGCATCAGCCTTTTATGAAGAAATAAACTTAAATGCAAAACAGCAAACAAGGAGATGTTAGAAAACAAAGAGATGTACACATAAAGTTCTGAAGTCTATGTAAGAAAAATTAATTCTTTGTGAAAGGTACCCAACGACAAGCAGGGCTCTTCCCCCTCACAGTGATGGGTGCACGGGACACTCATGTGCGGCGGTAGTGCTCAATAACCAGCTCTTACCCCTCCAGGCTGAGGTTCTGGGGGACACCAGTGGCAGCTTGGGTTGCAGTACTGCTGTGGGCTGAGATGTGAGTGCACAACAGAGCTGCTCCCAGAGATGGGGCTTGGACCACACTGTGCTCAGGAAGAAGATTGGCCCATCACAGGCATTCCAGCAACAGGCAAGGTCCACACCAGCATCATAAATGGCAACTGAAGGTCCATGGGGAGGCCTTCCATGGGTCAGGAAGCAAAGGCTGGGGAGATGCTTGTGAACAAAGGTGAACAAGATCGCACATTTCTCCTGTCTGCAGGAGGGAAGCAGGTGGTTCAGTCACCGGGTTCTCAACTTCAGAAGGGTCTGGGGTGGTCTAAGCCCTCCTGCTACCCCGACAGCCAGCACAGCACAGTTCCCTGGCTCAGCACCCCCATTTAAACCATGTGCTCCTGCGTTTGGATAGAACCACATCCGCACCACACAGCCAAGGGCGGGGAACAGCAGCACGTGGCGGGTGTCACTGAGCAGTACGGAGGGAAACCCCAGCCCTGCTGCTGGCAGTTTACACAGGCAGCATACGAGGAGACCCGTGATTACGTGTCAGTGAAGAACGGGCTTGTGAGCGCAGCAACCTGCTCACAGAACACTCCCAAAGAGGAAGAAAGGCAGCATGCCCCGAATTAGTTATTTCTTGAAGATGATTCACTTGTCTCTAATTATAGTTGAGCTTCTAAACACAAATGTCAATTAAAATGTTATAGTTCTTCTGCAGCTGTCACTCATGTGCTGGGGAAGAGATCAAGGCCAGAGCTTTTAAAAGTCTTGGGAGTAAAACAAGGTGGAAAAGAGCCCTTGGTGGAGTAAAATTGTCAAGAAGGAGCTTTGCCCTGTGCATTTTAGGCCCACAAAACCATCATCTGTCTTGGAAATGTACCTTCTGCTGCATTCCCAGCAGGGAAACAAGGGCCTGTAGGGATAGTTTCTCACCTCTCTGAAGGCGCTGTGGTGCACATGGACCCAGTGCCACCCTGAAGTGGCACAGGGGAACAGGACACCTCTGCTGCTGTCTGCCTCCTCACCCACAAACAGGAAAGGAAGAAAGACTGGAATAAAGCATAGTACCATGTGAATGATCATACCAGACTGCCTACCTGCATGTTAGCTGGTGACTTGCAAGAGTGGATGCCTGAGTAATAAAATAGTTTATCTTGTTTCACCTCTGATAAAGAGCAACCCAGAAGGTAGAAGACCTCAAGAGGAAAAGGAACCAAGGAGGAAGAGCAGTTCCCTCCAGGGCTTCATCCCTCCAGAGGGAGCCCCGCTGCAGATGGTGGATGGCCATGGGATGGTCATATCCTAGCTGAATGCTGGCCAGAGCAGCGCTGTAGGATGCTGCCTTGTTAGCAACCAGCTGCCCTCAAACCCTCTTGGCTCTCTGGGCAGCACCTCCCAGAGAGCAGCAGCATCCAGAGGAGCTCCCTTCACTAGAGCCCCCATGCCACATCCCTGTAGGCAACAGATCTCTTCAGGGAGGTAGTCAGTCACTGAGCCATACGAAGCACAGCCCTAAGTAACATCTCTGCTTGTTCCACTCTTTAAACTTTTCATTGGCCGACTGTGCCCAAATAGCTAGGGTGAGACACCAGCCACCCAGCAAAGACTCCTAAAGCAAATTAGTAATGTGCTGCCTCCTGTTCAGCGTGCTCAGGAACATCTCAGCCGCTAACTCTGCAGCCTGGGAGCATTTGGAGTTTACAGTTATTTTATCTCCCTAGGACAGATGGCAGACATGCCTGTGGTAGAGGGGCAGATGGCTGTGCACCTATGAGCAAAACAGAAACCAAACCCCTTCATGGGTAAGCTGAACAGTAAGTGGGCTCTGCTCCTGTTCCCAGCCACAGCACATAAACCCAGTCACATCCATGTGACTTTCAGCTCATCCCACATACGCAGGTGAGAGCAGGATGTGGCCTTCAGGGTTTCATAAAACATCAGATACAGAAAGAAACAACCAGATGTAATCTAAGGATAAGGAAGTCATGGCACAAGGTGAGAGCAGTGAACCATTCATTGGCACAGGACAGATGGGGCTGGTCTCCCTCCTTGCCCACCGTGGGGAAGCAATTCAAGTCCTCCAGCCCAGGGCTACATCTTGGCAACAGACATAATACTCCTGGGGGCCAGCACACGGCAAAGGGCACAGTGGCAGCTCCTCTCTCAGCCAGGATTTATTACATTAAATTGGCAGGACTAATTGCAAAACCCAATAATGTCTTTGCCCCATCTTACCCTTTGGTTTGATGCTGATCCGGTGGGTCCAACTCCAGGTATTCTGTGATTCTTTGATTCTATGCCTCCATGGACATACCCATGCCTCTTGGAGGAACACTCCTCAGGCTTTGCAGGTTCACCCTCATGCTTTCATGTAAGACACACTGGAAATCAACCTGTAAGGTAAAGGGAACCAACAAAAGAACATTCAGTGAAGAAAAATATCTGCTCCTCATCATACCGAAGTAAACAGCAAGGCCATCCAGTTAAATGCTGTTAGATTTCACCTATTATCTAGTGAAATCAAATGGCCCACATTTAAGCCTTATTGCTCAATGCAAGATGTACTAGACAATACAAAAGGACAAATAGTGTAAGCCTAGGGGAAACAGCATCCTAAGAAACTCAAGCAGAGCTTTATCACAATGAAGTCTTCCAATAGAAGAAAAAGGCACATGAGAAGACAGGGCTGAAAAGCTACTTATATACTTCCATGTCTCACAGAATTAAGTGGTTACAAATTTCTGGATTTTTATTAGATACCATGTTCCTCCAAGAAACATCAACTTCCTCTTAAAAAAAGATCGAGAAGGTCAGATCCACAAAAGAGAGATGTCCTTCCTGGTCTCCAACAAATGAACCACCAGCTCTATGAAGCCAGCATAAGGAAACATACATGCTGAGGCACTGAGAGTGATTTTCCCCAAACAATTATTTTTCATCCACCATGAATGTTTCTTTGTCCTCTTGACCTTCAGTTTATAATTAGTCTCTCTGGACAGAAAGTGAATCTTTCCTTGAGTTGCTCACAAAGAAGTAATTGCAATTGTAAGCTAACCTTGTTCTGCTGAGAGGTTTTAATGCCAGGCTACATCCTGTGCTCAGCAAAATCCCCATCAATCCTTCAAGGGATGCTGCCCGAGTTCTGCAGCAGTCATCCAGGCACAAGGTAGGAGATGCCCAGGGCGTAAAACAGCTGCCAACTTTGAGAGCTCTTGGCAGGAGCTGCCAAATGGCAGAGCCCAGTGGTCTCCATTAGTGGTGCATCCCAAGAAGCAGTAGTGCAACACATAGTAGAGGCTTCCCCATCTTACACTGGGGGTGGTTTATTAAAGCAAATAATGATGAAGAAACTCACTGTGCAGTTTCCTTTGTTTTCCTTTTTTTAAATAAAAACGTGGCACAAGTCCAGCAAAGGGCCATTCAGACGATTAAGGGACTGGAGCACCTTTCCTATGAGAAGAGGCTCCAAGAGCCAAGTCTGCTCAGTCCACAGAAGAGAAGGCTCAGGAGGGATCTTACCAATAAATATAAACACCTGATAGGTGGAGCCAGACTTCCCTCGGTGCTGCCCAGTGACAGAACAAGAGGCAATGAGCACAAACTGAAACGTGAAATCCCGCCTGAACACAAGAAAAAACCTTTTTACTGTGATGGAGGTCAAGCATGGGGTGCCCAGAGAGGTTGTGGGGTCTCCCAGCTTGTAGATATTCAAAACCTGACTGGACATGGTCCTGGGCAACCTGCTTAAGATGATTCTACTTGAGCAGGGGCTTGGACTAGATTACCTCCAGATGTGCCTTCAACCTAAAACATCCTGTAATTTCTTTGAGCTTCTTAGATCTGTGGCAGATTTGGCCACTAAGGATCCTGAGCTCCTCCTGCCTTGTGCTACAAAAAGTTTGGTCAAATTTGAGAAGCCAAACTTAGAAGAAACACTGTGGGATTATGGCAGAAGCTGTTTGAAATAGCCTCATTCCATTAAGAAATTTGTTATTTTGGGAAGGAAATATAAAACATCATAAAGTAAGAAAACGTTTGATCATCAAAGGGCTCTTAGAAAGAATGTGAACTTGCTCACACTGAGAAAAACTCATTTTTAGCCTGGTTTCATGAAGAACAAAGACTCACAGGATCACACTGTCTCGTCTGCCCAACTGTCTGCCAGCCCCTTTGTATAAGTGAACTCCCATCACATTGGGAAGAGGGGGGAGGTCTCAGAGGCAGGAGGTGTCATGAAAACCTGCAGCTGAGGAAGAGAAATTGATGCCATTGGTGTCCTCTCTGTGGGAAAGGCAGGGACAGCTCAACCCTGACTTGCTCAGCATGGCTGAGAAGCAGATCAGCACAGACCCAGCCTGGCCACAGTTCAGTACAACAGGTCAGAAAGAAATAGGGATGTGATTTAGGATGAGCCCAGAAGAAACGAGCAAGAGCTGAGGGTCCTGGAGGAGACTTGGGGTTGTGAAAAGGAGCTGGAAATAACATCTACCAGAAGCACAGAAATACGTCATGGATGTGCTTCATCTGGTCACTTACTGTGATCCATTCACCATTTGGGATGCCCCCAGTCCCATCATATCCCATCAGAGACATGCCACTGCTGCAGCACACCCAGACACTGTGATCCTCGGCAAGAAAACATAGCTATTGCCTCCAGAAGCAGCTCAAGATCTAGGCAGAGGTGCCAACCGCTGCAGCATGCCAGGCACATCTGGCTTTGCTCTGCCGATGCTGGGAGCAGGAAGCAGCCAGGGAGGGAAGGGAGGAATGACCAAGCCCCATCCTCTCCACAGCTCTACTCTCCCCCTTCCACCCAGACCCTTTTCCATGCTGAGAACACGGGGTGGAGGGCAGAGAGATGGAAGCTGGGCAGCCCAGGGCTGGCTGTGCAGAGGGTCTGGTGGGCGAGTGAGCCGGTTCAGTGCAATGACCTGGAGGGGGCCAAGGGCTGCGGTCTATGCCGAGATGCTTTTTCATCCAGAACAGTCACAGGGAAAGCATGTCATTCCTTAATTTTGACTCACCTACTTTCTCCAGGAGGAGGTGAAGGCACTCTCCTCACATCAACTGCAATGCGCCTGCACTGAAGAGCTCGTGGTCTCATCTAACTAAACACAGAACTCCCATTAGCTCCCAGGCAGGTGTCTGGAGCAGGAGCTTTCATTTTGAATCTATTTCTGCCTCAACTTACTCTATTCCCCTGTGTTCAAGTTGGGGGAAAACCCCTCTAAGTGTGCTTGAAGCAAAAGTATTTACTAACTATAGACTAGGAAGGAATTTAATTCATTCAGTGTGTGTCTATGGGTAGAATTCTATTTAAAATCGGCCTGGATTTGAGAAGTGGATGAAATTGGGAACAGTTTTAGGTTAAAACAAGTCCTTACAGCTGTTTGGGTTGGGTTTTTTCCTTCTGTGAAAGAGACATTTTGAGGACCAAGAGATAAAACCATTTCTGCCATGGAAATGCAGCCAGCTTGACACTGTGGCTGTGATCTTATTTCTTTTGCTATTTAAAAAATGACCAATTTTAGTTCAGAAGCTTTTTACTTCCTCACAGAAAAACTGAATGTATGTTACACAATAATAATATTTTGTTATGAGTGTTAGTTACTTATTCACATGGAAAACGGAAGGCATAAGGAGAAAACACATAATGCAAATGCTGTTTATGATTAAATGAATCAATGGATTGCTAATATCTGTAATTTTACTACTACTGTACAGTTTGGTTTAAAACCTGGATTGAATTTAGTACAAATGTTGGAGCTGTGCTTTTTATATTCTGCATTGTATCAATTTTGAAATAACATATATTTGGACTAAGAGTGCAAACAAATTTAAGGATGCCAAAGCAATTGTATCCAATGGCAATCACAGCAAATCAGGCTTCTCATTATGACTGATTAAGAACATAAGAATAAACTTTTCTCTACATCACTTTGCTCAGGGCTGGTTTCCAGGTCCTTTCATGCAGGAGAAAAAAAAGTTTACCAACATTTCACACAGAGACCTCAAATTCCCTTCTCTGCAGAAAGGGCAGGAAGGAAAAGGCTGCTCAGTGAACATCAGAACTAAAGTCTTCTTTTTATAGCTAGCTTCTAATCCCTCTTTAGCTGGGTAGCACTGGGTCTTCCCCATGTCCCCCCACACACTTCTCTTCTGACAGCATCTCTGAATCCCTCCAGAGCCATAACCCTCCCAAACCCACCTGCATGCAGCAACACACCTAATTGGAATAGATGGTAGAAGACAAAGAGGAGTAATAATCAAGTGCATGCTGCAGCCTTTTAAGCAAGAACTTCACCGTCTTTCAGATCCTGTCCTATCCACCAGATTAATTTGAAATCACTAAAATAGTTAAAAAGGGGTTTTGGAGGATACAGGGGCAAAGTCGGAAGGAGTGATAAGTAGGCACAGAATCCCAGACTGGTTTGGGTGGGAAGGGACCTTAAAGCTCTTCCAGTTCCAACCCCTGCCATGGGCAGGGACACCTTCCACTAGAGCAGGTTGCTCCAAGCCCCTGTGTCCAACCTGGCCTTGAACACTGCCAGGGATGCAAAGAAATAGGCAGATGAAGAGTCTGGGAAAGACTGGTCAAGTTAATATGTCACCAGGAAACAGGCCGGAATGGGGGGGTGTGGGTGGGGTGTGGAAATAAGAGAAAAATAAACCCCACAAGTTAAAAAACATGATACTTCCACTTAAAAAAATCATCAGAAAAGATCAAAAATACACACTTCAATCTGTACAAAACTTCCGGATTTAAAACTACTGCTGAAGAAGTAGCTCATGTGATAAAAAGGGAAAAGGATGGTGCTCAGAAAAGCAATTTTTCCAATAGGAAGAGTTTACAGCCACAAAACTCTGATATTCCTGTTTGAAGGACAGAATAGAGACCGGTGTGGACCTGGGCCACTGTCATCTCGGTGGAATACCAGGATGTCACCAGTATATTATCACTTATCAAATCTGTTGTTATATTATTGTCATCATCATCCTCCTCCTCCTCCTCTCAGCTCTGGAGAGGGTTTGGAAGAGTCTGAGCTCTGTTCCCTTGCCTGCAACTAGTGATGTTGATGGAGACCCAGCATCCACACAATACACACTCAGTTAACCGGATACAGCTTTAGCCCAGTCCTTTGGGCTCAATCTCCACCACCAGCTGGAGCACTTCTGAAGTGCTCCTAAAATGTTTCTGACAGTTTAATGCTGTCCAGAAGGAGCTGAGTTCATGTGCTCTCTGAAGCACTCCACAGCACCTCTCCAAGCACAGTACATTCAGCGATGGAGGCTTTGCTTTAAAAGCTCATTTCTGAATTAGAATCTCACCATTGCAGAAAAGGAGCAGAGGGCATCAAGAACTTCAGAGGGATCCCAAACGCTTGCTGGTCTCAGCAGGCAATTTTGGCAACCTGTCAATTTATTCTCTTCTTTCTCTTGTCAGTCTGAAGAGACAACTGGGAAGCTGGGAACTGCCCTTCAGTGAAGGATCAGGGAATGAAACAGGGATCTTGACAGGCAGGGGCTGAGGAAGATGTGCTTTTCACATGCTCAGGATGCAGCAGACCAAAGCCTTTTCCTCCACAGATTTAAAGAAATCGTGGAAAGATGATGCGGTCACAGGTTTCAACTCCAAAAAACTAGGTATGTTGAGGCAATCTTGTAGCTGTACAGGATCCCTTCATGGTCAGAATGGAAATCCAGTGGGAGCTGGAGCTGTTCCTCTTCCATCAGCATGAAAAACTTAAGTAACAAAACCCAAACAAAGGGAAATAATGCAAATGGCCACAAATGTCTGAGGCAGGGCTGGGTAAGAGAGCAGAGGAGTTAGAGTTGAAGAAGGAAGCAGCTTTGTGTGTGTGGAGGTGGTTTAAATAGGGAGGTCTGAGGCAGTAAATCAGGGCACCTGCTCAGAGAGCATCCAGGTGGGGCAAACATCAGACCTGGAAGAAGCTTTACAGAAGCAAAGAGACAGCAAAATGTTGGGAAATAAGCTGAGGCCGGGTTGCAGAGGACAGAGCCCTGCAGGAAATCCTAACCAGAAGGAAGTGAGAAGCCCCAGAGAGGAAAGATAAATGTGAAACCTCTGAGGTACGTGCAGAAAATAACAACATGCAAATTGCCCCAGTTAATAAATGTGAGGACAGTTTGGGGAGAAGTCATCGAAAACAGCAGACCATCAAGAGGAGGAAAGGCCAAGCAGGGGCCTTGAGAGGCTGCAGCAACTGCAGGGCAGAAATTAAAGTTTCACAGCCTGGTCTGGCTGCAGAAAAAGAGCACAAGTCCTCAGCCAAGGCTCAGGGGTGCCAAGTCAGGGAGGCTTTCACCTGCAACCAGCATCCCCCTCCTGAGCTCCTTTACATGCAAATTCAATTGACAACAGTATCCTGCCTTTGTCCAAAAGCCTGAAGGAGCTAGACACTGTTAGACACCTCCCATACAGGGCCTTAAAGAACATCCCAAGCTGCACCCCAGGCAGGCTCCTCTCTAAAAGACAAAAGAGGCAAAACGGCCCTTAAACTTCCATGGGAGGGTCTGCCATACCTTCAGAAGTGTGTTCTCAACCCTCTCTTCTTCACAGCCTGAAAACCAGCACTGGTTCATGCGTGATGCAGTGTTTGCAGTTGCGATGGGACCCCAATTTAGACACAGCTTTGAGGTGTCTCTGCTTAACCTTTCTCCCCAAAATGAGGTTCCCAGCAATCAGTCATTTCAAGGACAGGTCTTATTTATAACACGCATTAGCTTTTATACAGAAAGAAAAAAAATCAAAGCATCAGAATAGAATTAGATCAGATAGCACAGACATGAAAAGGCTCATTAGCAGCTTTCCCCCGCCTCCAGAGCCCTTGCAAGCAGGTCCCTGCTTCTGGGCTTCCTTTCAGCCAATTCAGTGGCTTTCTGAAGCTGCAGCAGACTGCACAGTCCTGGGAAGTTCTGCTCCTGGAAGTTTCATCCATGGGCAGTTCGATTCCTGTTCATCCCAACAGCCCAGCTCCCTCCTGCCTTGCAGGCTTGGCTGCTCTCGGGACAGGAGCAGTTTCCCCCCTCTCCTTGGGGGAAACGTGACCATTCACTCTTCCTCCAGAGAAGCAAAGCACAGCAGGAGCAAGCCAACCAAGCAAACGTTATTGCTCAAAGCGGGAATGCCACAGCCTTATTGCTGCCCCATATTACCATTTATACATGCAGACACCAAGGGGAGGGATTCCTTTATCTTTCACTAACCTTACACTAGACACTGAGATCTGGTGAGGTGGCTCTGATTTCCCCAGCCATCAGAGCTGTCCCAGCACATCTGCCCCCCTCAGAGCACCTCTCCTGGGTGAATCCCAAGTGTCTCCACCATTTAGGAAAAGGACTGGATATGAAAGAGGGGCCACATATCCCACCTCCCACCAGCTCTCTACCGCCCAGAGAGCTCAAAGCAGATGTTTCCTGTCACAAGCCCAAGTACCTCTGACAGTCACTGCTTCCCATGACACACTCCTCCCTTGCCCACGTGTGAAGTGCTCTTCATTGCTCATAAAACAGGCAGGAATGTTCAAAATATCTGCTCAATGGAAAATTGATTTTTTGTCAAAACAAGGAATCTCCAGTGGGAAATGGTGTGTTACAGTTTTCATGTCTTTCACTGGAAACAAAACAGAGAATGGGAATGGAAATGTTTTGGGAAATGAGATCTTACTCTTCTGAGCAGACAGAGATGCTGTTTTAGCTGTCCCCATGCCTCACACCCACCCTGCCCAGGTGTTGCCTCCATCCTCCCACCCTGCTTCTCAGTGCATGGTCCTCCACCTCCAGTGCAATCCAGGGGCTGGCTCACCTGTGGCATTGAAGGGTGATGCTGAATGGTGACATCAAAGGATGAATTTGGGGTTTCTGAGTAGGTTGTTTTCCCTCACTTGTATATGTCTGATGTTGCTGCCTATGGAGGGAGAAGAGATACAGATATTTAGGCTGCTGCTGGAGGATGAGCAGATATGCATCCTGCTTTTTCAAGGAGGAGTGATGATGCTCCCTCCAGCCTCTGGATATCTGCATCACTGGCCTAGATATTACAAATCCGACATTCCATCCTTCCCCTGCCCCCAGTTTTGGACCTGGCTTAGCAACAGATGACTAAAAATAAAACAAACCAACCCCAAACCCACCTGCTTTATCCCCCAGTGCCCAAACCTTTGAGCTGTGCTGAGATAATGATTCCAAACCTCTCCAAGGCCAGAGGCTTAAAAGATTCCTCTGCAAAATAAAACCCAAGAAGTCTACTTCTTTGCAGGACCCCAGGTGCTGGCACCTCGACAGTAAGTAACATCACTTACAATAAATTTGTGACATGATCCTGGGAGGTGGCATTGCTGCCTCTCAGGTAGCACTGGCTGGTTACCAGATGTACCTGGCTTTGGCAGGGAGAGCCTGGGGGTTCTTTCCCATCTCCCCTCACCCTCAGCACCTGCAGGACACCCCAGGTGCTCTCAGGAATCACCTACTATAATCTCCTTTACCAGTTAATGATGACATACATCAGCCACCATCTCCTCCCCCTTTCCCTGCAGATTGGAAACCTTTTATCCTCCCAGTTGCCTTCCCAGGAGATGAATATTTTAAAATCCTCCTTCTTGCTATTTTACACAAAATATATCAAATGTTAAGTATGTGACCAAGCGTCCTTTTCATGTTTGTTGCCTTCCCCATGCCAAGGCTTCCTGGGCTCAGCAACTGACTCAGGAACATGCTCTTATTCCCTTGGAGGCAGCCCTGGGCTGGCTAAGCCTGGGCAGGTGAGGTCCTTCCCTGCATCAAGTGCAGCTCGTGTGGAGCCACCGGGTAATTCATTCCTTGCATATATCTCTATTGATTTATTTATTACAGCCTGTGCTCGCAGGAAGGAAGATCTGTGCTTCTGTAAGTGCTCACATTGACAGTGCTGGAGAGCAGCTAGGATCCGGGCACGCAGCCACCTGCAGAGATGCTCGGAGCCTGCCTTCAAGGCACCACACACACCAATCTGCCTGCTGGGAGGTGAGTGGTGCTGCTTGTGCCTGGATATGGCCTGGGTCCTGCAGACAAACCAGCTAAGAAATGGCAATAAATACCATAACTCGGGGCTTTCCAAGAAACCAATGGTCCAGCAAATTTAGCTCCTAGAAGTGACTCATATCAGATATTACCCTGGAAGACCTAAAGTCTAATGTACATTGCATTGTGCAAATCTATAGCTGCAGGACAGACTGTTTTCTTCCTGTCCCAGCTGACTAGACATGAGCCTCTACCCTGAAGCTAGAAACCTGTTGACACATTTTTCCTCAGTAATACAACTTCAGGCCCTGTTCTTATTCAGAAAAAGACCCACAAAAAACTCAAAGGCAAATATAAAGAGAAGCTGTCAGAATACAACAAAAGGAAGAGATACTCAGGGGTCTTCTCTACCTCATTTGCTCTCATAAACACCCACTGCTCCCATTACACCTATGCAGGGCAACTCCTTCATCCTGACTCCTGCAGATTTCCACTTCCACATGTGCTCTGAGGTTCCAATCCTCTCCATCTCCCAGCCTCTCCTCCTCACCTGCAATGTTCGTTTGTATACATGCCCAGGTCTTTCCCAAGGTCTCTCCTTCCTCAGGCTGCTTCTTTGCTTTTGGCTTGTTCTTACCATGCCCTCCAAAGCCAGCTGTAGGTTGCAATCTCCAGTTCAAGTCAGCTATGAGAGTCAGGTCAGCATCTAGTACCATGGGGCTTGTAAGAAGGACCTGGAGAAGGACATGCAGACGCTAGAGAGCAGGAGTCAGCAACAGCAATACAATATGCTCTGAATTATCCTCCAGACCCCACTGAGCATGATGAGACTCACACACAACCCCTCACATGGAGTCACCCACATTTAGATGCCTGCATGTAGATGTTTGGACCTGGTATGGACCTGGACCCCAAACTTACTATCACATTCCT
This sequence comes from Nestor notabilis, assembly GCF_000696875.1. NCBI lineage: Eukaryota > Metazoa > Chordata > Aves > Psittaciformes > Psittacidae > Nestor > Nestor notabilis. The sequence goes on from NW_009944072.1 coordinate 22,704, forward strand.
GACAGCATCCAGACTGGGTCACACTGTGCACCAGAGGACGACAGCTCATGGCCACAGTGCTGCTGGGCAATATGCAAAGCTGTTTTCTGTGGTGTCCTGCTCAAGGGCAGAGCAGCTTCCAGGCTCAATTCCAGATGTGCAGATTGCTTGGAGAGCTCAGGAGACTGCCTCCTGTAGAATTTCCTGCCAAAAGCAAAGGTATGGCCATGACAGACGTCACACTGCAGAGTCCCTCACTCCTGCCCTGGCCTTTGTGAGCTGTGAAAGCCAGCAGTGGCACATCCTACTCAAGATGTTGAGGCCTCTGTTCAAATGCACAATCACTGTCAATGTGCAGAGCAGCACCAGGAATGCCGGCGGCCTCCCGCTGCTTTCTGTGTACAGACACAAACCACTCTCCCGTCTGGGCCTCTCAAACATTGGTTTTCAGCTAATGATGGTGGTAGCAGCTGTTATCTGCCAGATAAGATCTGTCAGCTCTACTGAAGGTAGATGGTGGGAAGTTATTGTCAGCGTAACTGCCTTTGACAAACCGTAACCCATCACCTGGAAAAGGGGAAGCTGCCCCTTTAAGAATTCCAAACATTTTCCTCCACAAGATGCTTGTTGATGGGACTGACTTCTCTGACTATTCCCTGGCTTCTCCTCCTCGGATCAAAGCCTCCGTCTCATGCTGGAAGAACGGTATTTCCGAAGAACCTCCCACAGAAGGAACCTGCTCAGCCAGCAAACAAGCACAGGCACTGCTTGGCTCCACCGCAGCATCGTTAGAAGCGGAAAATAGTGAAGGACAAACCTTTGCTACCCAGCCGTTTGTTATTTTCACTGCTTTATTCAGATCTGACCACTAAGAAATTCATTACATCTAAAGTTTAATAAGAAATTAAATGGATGGATTGGCTGCTAAACAGCCTGTGTGCGGGTGTGAGCACTGCCAGAGGGGCTGTGGGCTAATGAAATGTTTAATGCTGAGGACTGCAGTGAGCTCGGGTGCAGCAGATGCCAGGTTTGGTGTATAAATAAGCGCAGTGATATGATCTCATGTTCTTTTGACACTTCCCTGAAACCCTCCTCCTCCCACAGAAAAAGCTTCAAACTTCTCAGGAACTTCCCACAGTGAAGGCTCATCTCACACAACACCATCTCCTCATCCTATTCCACCTGCCCAAGTGTCAGCCCTGCACAGGGCTCTCACATCCAGGCCGATCCTCATCATGAAGAGATGGTGAAGACTTCATGTGAGAGTGCTGAGGCGCTGGCACAGGGTGCCCCATCCCTGGCAGTGTTCAAGGCCAGGTTGGACACAGGGGCTTGGAGCAACCTGCTCTAGTGGAAGGGGGTTGGAACTGGAGGAGCTTTAAGGCTCGTTCCAACACAAAGCATTTTATGATTCTATAAAATTGAGTCTCTGGATAAAGGCTGATCTCCACTTCAGTGCCACTGGCAATGCTGACTGCAACTCCTTTGGGTCAATGCGCATGCGGTTTGGTAATCTCAGGGTCAGAGCTCTGAACAGGGTGATCAAGTACCCTGTCTTCCTACACCTCCCAAAGGAAGAGGAGTCCAAACAGCCCTATGATAGAACCATGATGCAAGGAAAGATGCGCAATTCAAACCCAGGAATAGTCAACATGAAGCAAAAATCTGAGGCAATTACCCCTTTACAGGTCCACATTGAGCCCTGGGCACCAGGCAGGGAACAGGCACCCCAGGAAGAGCTGCAGGATGAGCAGCTTACGTAGAGCATCTCAGCTGCTTGATAGCTCACATTTGGGATGAAAGAACAGGGCTTGTCCTCCGATCAGACCAGGCAATGTCAGCCAGTGGCACAGGGGTGGATACTTGCAGTGTCATTACTTGCATACAGGCCTACCAGTGCACCCTTTAAACATCTTTGGCATCCTGGCTGATCACCTGCAGGGGATGCAAAAATAGCATCAGGACCAAAGAAACCTGGTACATCAGATGTGATGACTTGGAAGCAGTGCGGCTGAGGATCAGGGCTGTGATGGAGGTCAAGAAAGAGCCAGCATGATGGCGTTCACCTTGTGCATGCATCCTGCTCAGCAGATGTGGCTGGGTTAAGTGCTTGTAAGAGAAAGCAGGGATTTTCTGCTGTTTCAGAAGGGAGAAGCAGGGATGTTTGGGGGTTTTCTATTACAATTCTTTAATCTCCTTGTAAAATTGGCTGGTAGGCTTGAAGCCAAAGGCAAATCCCACAGATTCCCTAGGGCATCCTTTAAATCAGAACAAAACCAGTGGAATCTGTCACTCAGAGAGGGAGAGGTTGCACTTGTGACCTTCCTTGTTGCCTGATGACCTGCTCTGCTTTCAACAAAGAACATCTGAGAGGAGCAGAGCTGGGGCAAGAGCCCTCCCCAGGCTCAGCCCAGAACACATTTGAATCCTTCATTGTGGGGTTTTCTCCCACTTGTTTGTTTGGAGGCAGAACCACATGTTCAGACAGAGACTGGATGATCAAACGCTCCTGCTTCCCATCGCCTCATGCTCCCAAATGACATTTCCCCCTTGGTGGACACATGGGACGACAGAAGAGAAGATGTATGCCAAAGCAGGATAGGCCTCGGGTTATTCCTTCACCACCTACAACTTTATCAGAAGACGCCTTGGAGTCACAATTGCTCCACATATCTGAAATGAATAGAGAATGAGCATAACATACTCCAAATGGATAAGCCTGCCTCCCGAGTGAGGTCTCAAATGTAAATGTGCACAAAAAGCATCATATAGCAGGGATTTCCACTGAGGGCTCAAGATGGGGCTGGCTTAACCTGAAAATGAGGGTAACATCATCCTCGGCAAGGCGTGCAGCCAGCGCACGGACCAGAAGGGGGGCTAAACAAAGCCGAGGACAGGGTAAGCAGCAAAGCACCCTGGAAACCTTGGTCGTGAGCCTGTAGAAGTGTCCAACTGTGAAAGCACCCACCTAGGAATTGATAATTCAGACCAGGTCTATTATGGGAGGAGGGAGTATCATCCCTGGGAGCCACAGATTAAAAGAAGTTGGGGCAGGTAGCTAGTTTAGAATGATTTCCATCTATCAAGTCAAAGAGACAAATAACTGCTGTGAATTATCAAATGCAAGGAAAGAGCCTGTGCCTCTGAGTTTAGTCCTGGTGGTACATGCTGGAATAGCACGTCCCATGCCAGAAGGGCACTGATAAACTGGAGAAGGCGCAGGAGGGAATGAGGAGAATGGGCTGCAGACTCTCACTCTGCTTCATTTATCAGGGAGAAGGTCAAGCGTGACTTGATCATTATCTGCAGTTGCCTGCTCAGGGAGCAGCAATCTGATAGCCCAGAGCTCTTCAAATCAGTGAAGATCTAACAAGATACAAAGTGATGCCACACTGAAATGAGCAGCGGGGCACAGAAGTCTTAACACGGAGATTTGGAACTAATTTACCAAGGATTGGGGGGGATTCACCAACACCACAAGTTCTAAATTAAAGCGTTCTGCAAAAACCTGCTCAAGGATAACCATCAGATGTGGTGGTGGTCTGGAAATAAGACCAGAGAGCTTCTGTGAATGGGAACTGCATATGGAGGAAAGCTGCAAATGCCGAGACAGGAGTGTCCACCCTCACACTGTCAGGTTAACCTGGAGTGTCTCTCACATCCTGCTCTTCTCTGTGGGTACTCAGGGCCTATTGAAAAGCTTAAAGTGCTCTATATATACACCCAGTACTCCCTTCAAATAGTGGTGCCTAATCCCTTCAACATGGGAAATACTCACACATTTGAATACGAAGAGGCTGAGTGAGAGGATGGACAGTGATGAGCGTATCTCTACCCCGAAAGCAAGGGACATGGAGAGAGTGCAGCCCTTACCGCAGGCACAGTTGTCCTCCCTCCTGGAGGCCCACATCATCCCGGCTGGCTGCAGCCTCATCTGACTGCTTCCCTTTGGGCATCCCCTCGCTGTTCTCCGTGGCTTATCAGTCCCTCTGACCACTCAGCAGCACAATGCACAGGACCCCACGGTCTGCTGGCACTGAACTCACCTGCCACAGTCTGCATTACAGGCACAGCTGGAGCAGGCTGGACATTGCGGGGTAGAGATGGTCACAGTTTGGTTGGGAGCACGATTGAAGGTCTCCTTTCAGTGTCTTTCCTGCCTTGTTCCTTCATTTGGCACTGCTCAGTAGAGGTTACTGCACACCATGAGACCACCCCTTGTAGGAAAGGAGCCACAATGGGATTCTGCATGAGCTCAGACAAGCCTCCAAGTTTGTTACACGTGGTTGAGCACTGACTTCAAGAACAGGAGAAGCCCAGACAACAGCAGCTTATTGTAGATGTGCTGTGGATTTCTTATTACCAGGCAGATGCAGCTCTGAAATGCGAGACTGGCAGTAAAGTCTTTAGTTTTACCTTTGCCAGGCCAGTGAAATCTGGCCTAAGAGACCACTCAAAGGACCAGCAAAATCATTGCTTCTGTTAGAACAGGCAGGTAGCAGCCATTTGGAGGTGCCTTGGGACAGTTCCTACAGTCAGTGGGTTGCTTACAAAAGGTTTACTCCAGGTGCCATTCGTTCATGGCTTGCTAGGAGAAGCCTAGGGAATGATGCATTAATAGCTTGTCACCTGCTCTGCTCATGTCTTTTACCCATCCTCACCCTCTTCATTTGCTGGTGAGGCCATCCTCAGCCACAGCCTTCAGAAGCCTCCTTTAGCTGCTTCTCCCATTGCCACCTCCATGTGTTCATCCACACAGAAGACCCATGCCTGGCCTGGATGATGCTACACCACCTTCTTGGGCTGCCCTCTCTGCACAGAAGTTCCCATGAGAACCCACTCATATGTGCTACCTTGGCCAGGAACAAATTCATCAACACCCCTAGAGCCACTTCTCTCATCAGGATGCTGCAGCCTGCCCCTCAGCACTGCACCTACCTCTACCCTTGCTGGTATGTCCCTCCAAAAAGGGGCTGAAAATAAGCAGTGGCAATCACAGCCCATTCTTTTGTGTATGGGCAGTGCTTAGCTGTGCCATGCGACTGTCCTGCCATCACAGTAACAGTCACACCAGCAAGGATGAGCCACTGTTAGTGCTCACAGTGCCACCTGGGAGTGGTTTATAGCAGGGCTGTCCTTGGGCACTTCATTAAACAAATAGTCTTTGCCATGGTTCAGATCAAGCCATGAGTGCAAAGCCAGACTCTGCAATCCCAAAGTGACATCTAAGCACAGCAGTACCCAGCCTAGCCCCAGCCCAGACACTTGATCAAGCCCTGAGCAAGGCACCAACTCCATAACATGGCCTGCACAGAGCAAAGGACTGTGAGAAACCCTGTGTCCTCAATAGCCCAGGGTTCCAAACCTGATCCCTGGCTGCAGGGCTCAGGCTGGTGCGTGTGTCCCCGGAGGCACAGGTTCTGGTGCCTGCAGAGCATCTTCAGCCTCCCCTGGCCCTTTGGCAGATGGGATAGACCCAAAGCCAGAGCAGCACCCCCTCGACCAACCTCGCACCCTCCTGGCCCATGACAGCTGAAATCTGTAGTGATGGGGCTGAGACATGCAAGCTGCAGAAGGAGCAGACAGAAAGCTCGCAGTACTGGTGTGGGAGGGGAAAGGAAAGATCCATGTCCAAAAGGTCTTGGGCAGAAGTCACCAATAAGGAATTACCTGGAGGGTGAGAAAGAGCCTATGCTGGACAAGGACACACCAGACCCAATCTCTGGCCTGAGCCAGAAAGGCTGCAAAGGGGTGAAACCTGTTGTGCTGGATGAGGGTCTCCAGCAGCAACCAAAATCCAGCAGCTCCAGCTGGCCTGGATTCACTTGGTTAAGTAATTAAACCTGTGCAGGGCCAGAGAGAAGATGTGGTTTTCCCTCTAGGTTGTCTCTCAAGGGGTCCGTGGCTGACAGAAGGGGTAGTGGGTTGTTTGCTCCCTCTTAAACCCTGTTCTAAGGGTTTCCCCTCCACAGTCTGAGATCAAGGGGGAAGTGTGGATGCCTCTGCCTCCGCTCCCCGAGGACAGCACCCTCCCCCCACTGAAACAGCTGCACTGCCTTCCACTTAACACCTTTGATCTCATATTTAAATACAGCTGGCCATAAAGGAAAAGAGAATGTTTCCCAGCTAAGATTTGATTTCCAGTCTCTCCATCCTCCCAGATAATACTATCAAAGTATCAGAAGACTGTCTCCTTGGCTAATCAAAAATAAGGGGAGGGGGAAGTAAAGGAGGGGGGATAAATCCATGGGAACAATCACCTTCAGGTTATTTTTCAATATTTCCTTTTTATATCGTTATTTGAAATCAAACTTCAAGCTGCTCTATCTCTGCCTATTGAATCTCCAGTCTTAATCACAGCAGCAAACAAGGAGCTCATAATCCTGATGGATTTCCACCACAAACTTGGGATCTTTCCAGAGCCATCACTGTCTCCACATCCCCCCACCCCACAAGCATAGTGTGTATTTCTGGTTCCCCACATTTATGACCTGGCATTTAGCTGCATTAAACCAGGAGCTGTTTTATCACCTCCAATTCACTAAGTGATATAAACACCAGCACCTGATTACCCCACTCCTGTCATTATTTACTGCTGTAGCAGTCCCTCAGTGTCATCCTCAAACTTTATCAGCAATGATTTTCTGTTTTCTCCCCAGACTATTGCCAAAGATACAGAACAGCACTGAGCACAGGGAGGTACCTGTGGGACCCAATTAGAAATGACTGCACTGAAGGCTGATGTAGCACCAACAGTTACATCCCCAGATGCAGCAGTTTGGCAGTTTTTAAACCCAGGCTAACCACACCATATCCATTTGTTACCTACTCATAAAAACAAAACCTCAGCAAGAGCACCCAGAGGCACTCTCAGCAACCTCAGGGCAACAGCTCTATGGAACTTGCGTTTCCAAGAAAGAACCAAAACAAAAGGGACACTCAGCATTTCACTTCCAATACAGGCTTCATAGGTCAGCACATTGATGTCAGCTCCATTCACAGGCATGGAGAGGTCAGGTCTCTCTCTGCTTTTATTCTCTGCTAAAGAGGATTCATCTCCTGGTACCTGAGAAGAGGCAGGGACAAAGCAGTCAATGAACAAAAAAAAAAGGTACCTTCAGTACCAGCTCATCTGCTGCTCCCAGTGAGCTGGTACACAGCTCTAGAGGCCCTTGGAAATGGATGTTGCACCTCTGTGAGAATGCTGCTCTCCTTCATCTCTTCATCTCCTCCGTTGCAAACAGAACACATGCCCCCATCAGCTATTTATTACAACACGTTAGCTGGGAAATCAAGTGGGAGGGGGGAAGGGGTTAATTAAATTAAAGGCCTCTCTAAAGAGAAGGCAATTAGGGTATTGATTGCAAGAAGTGCCAAGTTAATTGGGCATGTGACACATTGACATTCTTCACAATCAATAAACCTGCAACACCTTCAAAGGAATCTCAAGCAGCACATGACCATATCAGGGGCAAAAATGCAATAAGTTTCTTGAGCTGATTATAGCAGTTGGTTCTTTCATGTTTTCTCAACACAGAAAGCTGTCTGACAGGGCAGCTCTTCCCCCATGTGGCTTTAATAACAGTCTTTGATGGAACCAATGAAGCTTTCTCTCTTTTTTTAAGGAGAAATCTTGTCAGCTTCACTCAGCTTCATCTTTCCATTCCCCACTGCTCACTGGGAAAAAAGGGGCTGGAGAAGGCTGGGAAAATCCAATTAATAGAGGTAGCGGAGAAGTAACAGAGCAACCAGCAGCAATGCTCTGAAGACAGAGCTGGTGCCTGGAGACTGGTACAGACCGTGTCCCATTGTGTGCACTGGGGAGGAGCCTTGCTGCAGCAAGGGATTGGTGAGACCCTTCCTTTCCCTCCTGTTTTATCTGCTGCCTAACAGCAGAGCTGATGTTTGTCATAAGGCTGAAAGAAATGGGCATCCATCGCCCGGAATGAGCCCAGGCTCAGCCTGGGTCCACGGAGAGCAGTTGCCAGAGGGTCTGCTGGAGGGTCTGACTGCTCCCCACAGGACACCAGGCAGGGGCTGGAGGAAGGATGCTGCTTCTGGCAGAGAACAGGAGGGATGCTGCTGCAAAAGGCAGAGGAGAGGGGTGACCAGAAGGACATCTGGGCTGTCTGGTGCACTCTGGCCCTGCTGTGGTGCAGAAGTGCCTTTGTATTTGTACAGGAGCTGGGATGCAGTCTGTTGTCCAAGCCCAGGTCCCCTCCTTTTGCTTCTCCCTTTTTATGGGGTTATCTGAGTGCTTCAAGGTGCTTCAGGTGGACATCGCTAAAAGCTGCCAGTCTAATGGGGCCAATCTGTCCTAGGGTGCACCTCTGACTGGACTGGACTTTTCCAATACCCACTCATGGCCATTTTCATAGTCGGTGCCTTGCATCTACCAGTATCATTTTAGAAAAAAAATCTCTAATATTCACAGATTCACAAAATCCCAGCCTGGTTTGTGTTGAAGGGAACTTAAAGTTCCCCCGTCTCCAACCCCTGCCACAGGCAGGGACACCTTCCACTAGAGCAGGTTGCTCCAAGCCCCTGTGTCCAACCTGGCCTTGAACACTGCCAGGGATGGGGCAGCCACAGCTTCTCTGGGCACCCTGTGCCAGCACTTCAGCACCCTCACAGGGAAGAGCTTCTGCCTCAGAGCTCATCTCAATCTCCCCTGTGGCAGGTTAAAGCCATTCCCCTTGTCCAAAGCCTCTCTCTAGGTTTCTTCCGGCCTCTTTAGGTACTGGAAGACTGTTGTTACAAGGTCTCCCTGATGAGTACCAGAGGTCACCAATGTACAGTGTTACTATGAACTCACTGCTGGAAATGCACACCCAGGCTAGATTAACTGAAAATTCAACTTTTTGGCCCTTTGAATTGTTTTGCTGAGGAGACCTGGGCGCTTGCCCCACATCAACAGCATTATTTCCATGGATAAGCCCATGACCACATGCATGCTGCATATATTTGTGACTCCGGAATTTCAGTGCCTGATGTAATGTTGTATAATTTGCACCAGCAAATGACTGTGCACTTGCAGAAACATGGAGAGGTTGTCATGCATCCCCACGACTGTCAGTTGTCTGTCCTTCACATTAACCTTATGTAAGGCTTCACTCACTAATTAGTTTGTACAATTAGAACTTGACAAGTCCCATGAAAGCCATGTCCTACCAGTGTGTCCCAGCACACGTGCTGCCCCTTTAGCAGCATCCCCTGGACCACCTCCTGTCAAGAGAGTAGCTGCCCCCTGTTTTTCCAGGCTCGGTGTATCCTGCCCTGTGCAGTGACATCCTCCTGCAGGAGTCAGTGATGAGCACAGCCACCTCATTATGAAGAACCTTACAGCCTTATCTTAAGAAAACTGGAGGAAAATTAGGTTGTTCCAAGGAGACACAGGTTCAAGCCAACCAGGGAAGAAAGATGGGTTCTTCCATAACGAACTATCGAAGGAAAACCCTATTCTCGAGACACATCCTATACCCAGAGTTCAAGAATGGCCATTTCATACAAAATCTGCAGTAGTGCCAGGCAGGGCCCAGGTCTCCGGTGGGATGATGCTCCCTTGTTCCCGTTTTTATCTGGGGGCGGAGAGAAGTGGCAGGAATGTTTAATTTCTCTCACCTCAGTCTCGCCTCTTCCAGGCCACTGGGGGGGGGATTCAGTTGTTTTCTCGGGCCATGGAAGGTGCTTTTCTCTGCTAGGAGCTGCTTTTTCAGCACTAATTGCACGTAGTTCGCCTGATTCTTCTCTTTGGATGCTCCCTTGTTCCCGTTTTTATCTGGGGGCGGAGAGAAGTGGCAGGAATGTTTAATTTCTCTCACCTCAGTCTCGCCTCTTCCAGGCCACTGGGGGGGGGATTCAGTTGTTTTCTCGGGCCATGGAAGGTGCTTTTCTCTGCTAGGAGCTGCTTTTTCAGCACTAATTGCACGTAGTTCGCCTGATTCTTCTCTTTGTCTCACCGCTCCATTGCCCCTTCCCGGGCAGCAGCGTCGCGTCCTCTCGCAGGGCACTTCTTCGCCCTGTTACCCAGTGCAAATTGGGCCCGTTTCTCTTGGCCCTTCCACCCCAGCAGAGAGGGGCGAGCCTTGTGCCCCTCTAAAAGACCACACAACACATCTGTGCCCTGAGGCGAAGCTTCGCTGATTTTCATTTCTGAACGGGACAATCGGCTCAGGGAGGCAGCACGTTTTGCTTCCACAAAACCCACCCCTGAAGTCCCCGAGGGGCTCACACGGAACACCTGACACTTTACGGGACATTCGGGGACTTTTCACTGAGAGGAATCCTGTCGGTGACGCCAATTAAACGTCATGGTCTCACTGGAGAAAACCCCAGTGTCAGACCCATTTCCTTTGTGATCCCGAGAGTGAAACGAAGACGCAAACGAGGTCAAGCACTGGAACCGACCCGCTGGTTTAGTACAAAAAGACAATTACTGTGAAAAGGGAAATTATTGTAAAAAACGGGATAGCGATGGGACAGATCGGGAAAAGGATGGAAATGAAGCAAGAATTCGGGGTGCAGACAGAGAGAGAGTCACCACCGTGGACACAGCTGTGTCCTGGGGATCCGTCGTCATCGTTGGTGATGGTGGGAATTCTCCAGAGTCCGTTGTCGGTATCGGAGCAGCGTCCCCAAGAGTCCGTAGTAGTCATCAGAGGTGGGTGGGTGTCCTCGTGGAGGTGTCCTCGTGGAAGTGTCCTCCTGGAGTTGTCCCCTTGAAGGTGTGCTTTTGGCGATGTCCTTTTCCCCCTTCCTAATGAGTGGGAGGGAGCATCTCTGTTCTTAATGTCACATTCTACGCTTTCCTGGCGGACCTGTTTCGCTGCTCTTGCAGCCAGCTTCAACTGCACGTGTCTGCAGCAGCTCTTGGGATAATGGGCAGCAATTCCTCACACCAGTCCTCAAAATAATGCACGGAAGAGTCTTATCTCAGCTCCTCCCACCCATCTCTCAGACAATGGACCGTGGAGTCCCATTTCAGCTCCTCACACCCTTCTCCCAGGCAATGGACATTGATTGGAGTCTTATCTGAACTCCTCCCACCCATCTCTGGGACAATGGAGTGGTGGAATCCCATCTCAGTTTCTCATACCAATCTTTGACACAATGGACTGTGGAGTCTGATTTCAGTTCGGTGTCTCACAGTCTGAGACACTGGATAGGTCAAAACAGACACTAAGCTGGCAGTCAGGGCTCACACATAAGGTTACTTTCAACCCGATGTTAACTGACATAAGAAGCAACAGGCTACACTTAATTATGAGCACACGGAGTACAAACAACTGATACATTCAGAGAAGAAAGATGGGTTCTTCCATAATGAACTATTGAAGGAAACCCCTATTCTAGAGACACATCCTATACCCAGAATTCAAGAATGGCAATTTAATACAAAACCAGCCATGGGGTTAAAAATGGTACCTCTTCAGATCAGGACAACCCAGCTGTCTCGATGGTAAGGCATGGGGACAGAGCGTCTGGAAAGGTCAGAGAATCCACATCCCTAGTGGGCTTTAGGATCAATAGCAAAACAACTGTTCGGAATGAGCCAGTGATGACTGTTAGAGGTGAAGAGCACCACCACTCAGTACTCTTTTCAAGCCTATATTCTTTGAAGTAACAGTGCATTTGAGTTAGTGGTGAATTAGAGGAGAATTCGGAGTGGACTTATCCTGAGACTGCACCTTCCAGACTAAGATGGGATAGGGCCGAGAGCATTGTCACAGGCTTTGCAAATGAATGAACATATACAAGAAGTCAACAAAAGCAACAGAGGCTACAGAGCCCCACACACCCCATGGAGCTGTGATACAGCATTTCACACCTCCATTTGGGCCAGTTCAGAATGGAGAGCAGGGCATGATTTAGAGACAGCAAAGGATGTCTTTATGTGGGGGTTTTTTACATCTTTTAGTAAAAAGCTTGTTTTTGTGATAAGTTTTATTTGAAAGCAGCCTCATTTCAGTGGGAAGGATGTAAACCAAGCAGCTTTTTCGAAAATGTGTTCTTTGCTTCACAATCCTTACATTTTATTCTAATGCACCATTTCTGCATTTCCATATTAGCTTTTGTGGTTTTTTACATTGCTAATAGCACAGAGCACAACATAATTAGAGCATTCAGTTCACCTGAGATTGAGTTTGTGGTCCCTGGGAACAGAAGTTTCACAATATTTCATATCAAGTGCATTCTGTAATAATTATGAGCATTCATTTATAACTCTGTTTTTCTTCTGCACCTCACACAAGAAAAAGAATCCACCAGTGTTTCAGTAGGTGGTTGGAGCGCAGGAGCTGAGCTCCATCACAACATGCAAAGTCGGCTTCAGTGTTCTACTGCAAGGGATAGTTGCTGCCTGTCCCTATACTAATTAGTAATCCTACGCTGATCAGTTCCCATCACCCTAAAGCTTCCAGTGAGATTTTTTCAGCTATGAAAGTGCTGCCTCAGAATGTGGGGGACGACACAAGAGAGGTTTGTGCTGTCCAGGAGCAAAACTCAATGCTCCCTTCCAACAAGAGACAGACCCAGGCACCAGGAGAATGGGTTGAGAGCAGCCCTGAGGAGAAGGACATCAGAAACACACATCAGCAAGGTCTGGACAAGAGCACCGTCGTGACACCTCTGCTTGGAGCACCCCTCACATAGAGCTGTGCCATCTGGCATGGCCAAGTGGGGAGAAAAGGGTCTGACTCAGCGTCACCAGAGATGAAGAGGAGGCAGCCTCTCAGTGATACACTGTGAGAGGGACCCCGAGTGACAGTTTGTTTGGGGACGAGGGGGTGGCTGCAGAGAGCACTCACTCCCCTTCTCATATCTGTCTCGTCCCCGGAGATGTGTTGTGTCTAATTTGTACATTATTCCCAGGGATGATCTGGAAAAGTTAAAACCCTCGAGCTGTTTGTGTAATAAATTCTCTGATGTGATGTATGAAGTACAGTGACAGCTTAAGTATAATGCAGTGATCCAAAAAAAAGAAAAAGTGCTTTAAATAGCAGAGGTGACATTTCCCAAATAAGCACCGTTTACATGGCAGGAGGCGAGTGTTTATTGCCTAAACCCTGTGTTACCACGTCAGTCATCTGCGTAAATGGTGTGTCCCAGGTGGTGCCCATGCGAAACTAGCACAGAGCCTCTGCCAAGAGGTCACAAGTAACTTTATATAACCAAAACTCCACATGATATAATGCATCTTGGATTGGAAAGGTCTCGGTTATAGTGTGGGGCACTTCCTGAGGACAGATGTCCAGAGTAGGCTTCAGCCTTCCAAGCAGAGATGAAAACGTGAATGCTACCGTATTTTCCTAAAATAAAGAAGAAGACAAGACAGGAAATATGAGGGATTCCAGAGAACAGGATCTGAGCTCTTTTTGCATAGAAAGGATGTAAATAGCTTCTAGGCTGAACCCTGAGTCATGGTTCTCGGTGAGATGGTTTGGGAGCAGGGGATGCTGCTTTGTGATCAGTCCCAAGGCATGACTTAGCAACAAAGGCAAGCTGGGGTTCCTGTGCCTTACCTTTGTGTCACTCCAATTTCATAAGCAAATGCCCAATCGTGCACTCTATGATCATTGTCTTTGATCTTGTCTAGTAGCAAGAAGGACAAACACGAAGGAGATTTGTCACTTCACCCCCAAGGAACAGATGTTCACGTTACCCAGTGCTGGCTCAACAAGGCGCGTTACAGGAGCTGGGCAAGCACTGTGCTTTCTCCAAAACATTGTAGGACAGGAGCTGGTAGGCGCTGGGTGGGAGGAGGTGGCTCTAGCTCAATGTGTGCAGACTGACTGCCTGGCAGCAGGCTCTGGCAGTGCTTTTTAACGACTTGGTCGGTGACACGGACAGGGGGATCAAACACCCTCAGCAGGTCTGCCACCAACACTGAGCCGTGTGGTGTGGGTGACACGCTGGAGAGAAGGGATGGGATCCAGAGGGACCTGGACAGGCTGGAGGGGACTGTGTGAACCTTATGGAGTTCAATGAGTGCAAGATCCTGCCCTGAGTCAGGGCAATCCCCAGCACAAACACAGGCTGGAGACTGGATGGAGCAGCCTGAGGAGAAGGCCTTGGGGGTGTTGGGTGAGGAGAAGCTCCCCATGACCTGGCTTCTCTGTGCGCTGGCACTCTATGAGCAGACTGGTATCACAGGAATGAGTTAGCGCTCAGGTCCACATCAGTTACGACACATGGACCCCCAGGTGAGGTGCTGAGGGCTCTCAGCTGCACCTACAGCACAGACACACCTGAGAGAGCCATTGTCCATGGCCAGTCCCGGAGTGCAGCACATGCAGCTTTTGCCAGGCAGCATCTTATTGCTCGCACCAGCGGTGCCTTTGGCAGCTTCCAGGGTATTTTTCTTTGCATTATATTAAACTGTTCAGCTTCCAGTGAGCAAAAGGCAATGTCTGTGGGCAAGTGACCCCCATGGTCCTGGGGCCCTGCCTGCATCAGAAGATAAACGAGTAAAGGAATATTAACAGGACAGAGACGCTACAAGCAGCAGCGCACGCATTTGGTCAGGTGAAGCTTTCTCTTTCATTGTTGATCGCAGCTGTCAGGACAGTTCAAGCCTTTGCAGGTTATTTGCCTCTGCAACACAATAGATATTAAAACGCCCTTTACATCTTTTCCTGAGGAAGCAATCTTCCACACATGGAGACAACAGAAGGCAATCACAGTGCTATTGCACTGAGAAGATATTGCCAGGAATGAAGAGCTGATTGACCAAAATTTCATGCAGCTAAAATTGACTAATAGTTTTGAACCTTTTTTCCCTAATGCCTGCTATTGCTCACCATATTGCTGCTATTATAGGGGGAAATTCCTGCTTCTATTAGTTGTCGGGTTGCATTTATTCCACAAATAGAGCAGGCGCAGCTCATATATTGTAGATACAAACCATACAGGGACCATCCCTATGGACAATTAATCAAGCTGCATCTTGCCTGGTGAAGTTTTCAGCAAGGAGTGAAGCAGGAGTGAAGAGCAGTTGAATCCTCCCAAGGAGTGCAGCAGGGGGAAGAAAAACCAGCTCTGTCTCCAGGCTGGCCTTGCCCCTTCACAAGCTTTTACAACCTCTCTCAAGGGATGCACATCATGAAGGAAATCTGCCCTGGGAAGGAGTGAGGAGTGTTTATGCTCACTGTGCAGTGCCTGGAAACGTGGGCAGGGCTCAGGGGGGCACTTAGACCTGCTCAGTGAAAAGCTGCCGGTTGGGAATCTGTGAATTATTTTGAGCAGCAGAAGGGGTGATGTCTGTGGTGTTACACATGGATAAGGGATATCTCTGCAGTGAGAACAGTCACTCCCTGCTGGTTTACTTTCCAGATCTTGAACCTGGCTGCAGAAGGAATGCTCCCTCCCCTCACCACATCCCTTTGCAGAGCAGAAGGACAAGCTGGGACCAGTGCTGGGGAAAGCTTTATGCCATAGTGTTTTCAATGGGAAGTGGCCCAGGAGCCTTCCTTGCACAACAGGTCCTTTGGAGTCTCCTGCTGCTGGGTATCTGCTCGCCTCTGCACCTCTGTGTGTCTCCTCTGGCTTGCTACAGCTGACCAGCAGAGCCCTCAGGCCAGGGGTGAAGGCTGACCACGGTGTGACAAGCAGGAGGGCTGAGGAGCACCCACCCTCTACAGAGCCCCACAGCTCCCCCAGGCCTGCTCTCCGAACACACGTACCCCACAAAACCCCACAGCACCACCACTGGTGCCAGCACCCAGCAGCCCCTCTCCAAGGGAAGGGGTTGGTGGTGCTCAGGATGAGGCTGTTGACTGAAGCAGAGTCCTGGCTGCTCCTCCCTTTGTGTCCAGGCTGCCCCGGGGCTTTGGGAAGGCCCCTGTGACAGACACATCTTTAGGAGGTCACAGCCCAGATGGTACAGCTGGCCCTGGAGCCAGGGAGTGGGGAGGGGATATAAAAGCAGCATCCTCTGGGCAGATCCCAGGAGGCGGTAGTGGCCTGGGATGGGTGCTCAGCAGTTCTGTCTTTCATGACTCTCACCTTTTTCCTGTTTAAACTGAAGGAGCAGTTGGTAGGAGCCGTTTGAGGTGGACAAGCTCCCAGTTAGGATGCTCCTTGGCTACACATAGCAGAGAAGATGGTCAAGAGGTTCCTCAGCCTCCCCAGTTCCTATGAGATACCATGCAGCAACATTGGTGAGTCACAGACTCCCTCCCAAAAACTGATACTGCCTGGAAAGCCACTGAGTTTTCACTGAGTGAGAGCCCAAAGTGGACAAGTGAACACATGCCCATGGCAGTGAGTGCTAGTGGGGCAGTCACTGCTACAACACAGCAGATGCCCTATTCTTCAGAGGTTGCTTGGCTGTTGGTGTTGTTTGTTTAGAGGGGGGTCTGTTTGGTTTTGTTTGGTTTGTAATTCAATATGTTAAAGCAGGCAGAGAAGTGGAAATTGCCAGTACCATCTGCTGGTGGCAGTCAGCAAAACGTGCTGTTAATGATTGATCTCCTCCTCCCCCCCTGACAGCCCGTGCTTGGGACAGCACAGATTTGGGGCAAGCAGAAAAGAAAGAGGTGTCAGTTACCCCAGTTCTTCTTGAACCTGAGACATTCAAACCTGTAAGCATCATGTCAGTCCTATTGATTGAGATTTTTGGTCAGCCAGTTACAAAGGAGGCAGGAAGATGTGATCAGGGTGACCTGCTGCAGTGCCCACTGTGCTGAATGCTGGCCATCCTGTGAGGGGACCCCCAAGCCCCACAGAGCCCTGTTTTCCCAGGGGGACCACGGAAGTGATGGCCAGCCAGGCTGATCCTGCCTATCTGTTCAACAGCATCCTCACCAGGAATGGGTCTAAAGACCTTTTTCAGCAGCACTGCTCCACTGACTCCTATCTATGGAATCAGAGAATTACAGAGTGGTTTGGGTTGAAGGGACCTTAAAGCTCATCCAGTCCCAACCCCTGCCACAGGCAGAGACACCTTCCGCTAGAGCAGGGCCAGGTCTGGGGCAGCCACAGCTTCCTTGGAGCTGAACACCTCACAGACTGGTCAGGAGAGTGAACAAGGAGTTTCCCATTGCCCCTGCAGGCCAGGGGCAACTTCCACCCCTTCATCAGGTGCTCCACTTCTCCACACCAGGTTGGAGTGTGTCTGTACAACCCCAGCTTGGCCATCTCCAGCCCAGCACTTCCTCACCACTCACTGGTTAGGTGAGAAATCACAGCATGCAAAGCTGCTGCTTTGTAGTCCTATTAACCTCTGCACTGAGCCCTTATCTCTGCCTGTTAGGAGGAGGAAGCACATGAAATAATTTACTGGGGAAGCAGCAGGAGCAGCAGAGGGTCAGTCGCTGAAGCACCAGCTCATGGGTGACATGCAGAACAGGGCAGCTCCACACTCTGGCTCTGCTCAACCCATTGTTGCTGCTTCTCCCCTCTTTTTCCTGCCTTCCCCCAACACATATTTCCCTCAAAAAAAGAAAATAAAAATACATTTTTGCTGTGTGGAGAAAGGAAAAAGAATCCAGCACAATTGCACATTTTATAGCGAAGCATTCACAGCCCGTCGCAAAGCTCTGCACATAAAGAAATGAGCTGCATAAATTTTAAAGACGTGTAATACATACACGGTTAAAATCATGCAGCAACAGCAATAGAAAACAGGTGTGTGCTTAAAGGGAGATTTAAACCAGGGACGTGAGCTGCACGCGGGAGCCGGGAGGCGAAGCAGCCAGGCAGAGGAACTGCGAGCACACACTGGTGACTGGGATGGAGAGAGGGGCTGCAGGTCGCAGCAGCAAAACAGGCACCCAAGGGAGGATCGGGACGATGAGGGTAAGTGCCTGGGAACTGGAACCTTCACAGGAGGGATGCTCTGCAGAGATGGAGTCTCCAGAGGCTGAGCTGGGCAGGGGAGAGCGCAGAGCTATAGCAGAATTTCCTGCTGCAGCTCTGCCCCCCAGGGGTGCAGGTTTCAGTAGTGCCTCTGTGCACCTCTAAACCCAGGGGTAGATGTGTGCTGCTACACACAATCCTAGCCCTCGGCTGTTCAGACATTCCTGATCAGCTGTTACTTGGCATGGTGGCTGGGCAGATGTGCAGCCCTGTAGATGGACCAGTACCTGAATTGTGCCCTAGGAAAGCAGCCAGAGGAGGTTCCTGGCACCTCTCAAAGAAGTATCTACCCAGTTCACTGCCATTTAGCCCATGTGTGAGCAGTGTGTCCAAGTAAACCTGCGCTCAGGAGAAGGCTTGTGGCGCATCCCAAGATACTCATGAGAAGCCAGTTTGGGCCCTTCACAATGACCAAACCCCTCCCAACCTGCAGCAGAGCCTCACTGGTGGGAGGTGTGCTGCCTGCCCTGGCAGCAAGTTCCTGTGGCTGACAGTGGACAGGGAAGCTGGCATTAGTGTCCAGTCAGGAAGGAATCCAGTGCTATCTGCAACATGGACCTCTGGGATGTGCAGGCAGCCAGAGCCAGTGTAAACACCCAATGTGCAGTGGGCTGCACGTTCTGGGCTTGGCCATGAGCAGTGGTCAGAAAGGCATGCTAGTGCGACCTGGAGCATGTCCTGTCCAGCCCCTGGCTGCAGCATCCCTTTCATTGCAAAATTGACCTTCCCTCTGACTCCAAGGATCTCAAACGGGAGATATCTCCTGCTACAGCTCAGCAGACAGACAAGATAAAAGACCTGTCATTCCCCTTGGCCAGCCCAGAACACACGGTCATGGACAGACTGAAGAGAAATGCTGAATTGATCCATGGTAGAAACATTCCCACCCCAGCAGCCTTCCCCATTCAAGTATCAATGTTTTCTTCCCATGTCTCGAAGTACAGCTTCACAACACAAGAAATGGAAATTATGATCCATTCTCTGTTCTCAACCAGGCCAAGATGATAACACAGGGATACCTGGAGGCATGCCATGAGCAGAGACATCGCTGCAACCCCAGCTCAGTCTGTCACCTGAGTGGAGCATGAGCTGAAGGAGACTTCAAGGACTAACACAGGAACCTCACTATACTTTAAAATGTGAACTTCCTCAGCCCTGCCCTCCACATCTTCACACCAGCGGGTTCCTCAACTGCTCCACTTGCCTGCATTTCCACATGTCCATGCCCCAGTGTGTGCTGCATCCTCAGCATGGCTGAGCCAGGACCCTAGCACAGCCACAGCTATGGCCCCTGTAGCACACAGGGATGCCCCGTGAGAAGGGCTGCCCAGAAGACACTGCAAAGCTCAAAGGTGCAGGTTGGGAATCACTCCAAAAAGCTGAGGGAACCCGTGGAAAGTGTTTGAGAGCCAAAAGAAAATGGAAAACTACAGAAGGAGAAACCAGTCGGTTTCCAAATAGGAACCCCAGAGGGTATTCTTCAAAATGTGCCTCTGAAGTGATGGAGAGATTGAGGTCTAAGATGCACAGCTATTTTCAAATGGTTCTTTCCAGCAGAGCTGTTCTGGTAAGCTGCACAATGAGCTCCCTGGACCCAAGATACAGCGTGACTATGGGGTTTTTTAATCATTATCATTAATTTGTTAAACTGTTATGACACACGTTGGTTACAAGCCAGTGTTTTTCTAATGAAAGCTGTTTTGGCAGGAAGTTCTTGACTGGCTTCTGCACCTTGGGAATCCCGGCCACTAAGAAAGCCATTAAAATGGATGTGCACAGCCACGGGTATACTTGAGGACTGTCAAAACTGCTTCAGGATGGGCCACTGCAACCCAGCAGCCTGGTCCCTGAGCACCACAGGGTCACCAGGCCACACCGCTGCTGGCAGACACCCAACGATCCTGTCTCTGCAGCACGCTCCCTGCACTTCTGACTCCACCAGGCACAATCTGGCTGTGCTCCCACAGGTGGACAGGCCCTAAGGAGCATTGAAGAGGCAATGATCCACCTGCCCATGCAGAAGATGTCAGCTGGGAGCAGAGAAGAGGATTCCTGCACCACTAACCCGCGACAGGAAGTAATAGGAAATGTCTGCAAACAAGAAGACCTGGCATGAACCAGTACATAGAAGTGAGGCATCCCCGTGCCTCACAGCTGATCCCTCCTCCCTCCACCAAGCTGTTCCCAGCCCAGCACAGTGCTCCTCTCCAGGGCAGCCAACACAGTCCCTCATTTTTTTTCATTGTTCTTCCCAGCAGCCTCCAAGGCTCTGTAGAGCTGCAAGCTCTCTGCTAACCTCGCTCTTGCTCCCTTCTCTCTGCTTCATCTCTCCACCTCTCCCAGGGTCTGCTCCCTGGAGGCTCCATCCTTGCCTTCCTGCAGCAGCCGGTGCGGTCAAGAAGCCCCTTCCTATTGGTACCCCAGCCACAACTTCGGGAAGGAATGTGACATGTGGAAAACGGCAGGCAGGCAGACAGCACAGACACCATCCATCACAAGAGGGTTTGCTTCACTCTCAGGAGCTCAGACAGGAAAATTTATTTCCTGGGTTTTGAAGTGCAGGTTTCAATTGGTGCTATTTAAGCTTTTGGTGAGAACCTCTAGAAATCAATCTCTGCCCCCTTCTACCAGCCAGATGGGTCACAAACCACCTTGTCTCAGCCCTGCCACCTCCCACGTCTTTTGACTCATCTCCCCACTACCCTTTTCTCACCAATTCCACTTCAGCATCACATGTGGTCTCCTCCTGACTTGCTCCCCGTCCCTCATCAGTAGCTCCAGTGACCCAGCTCCTTTTCCCTTCCCTCCCCTTCTCTCCTCACTGATCCTTCCCCTGTGCTGCTGGCAGCTCATGGACCTCTCAAGGCTTGACACTGGCACCTTCTCTCTTTACCCTCTCTCCAGTCATTTCAGCTATTTCTCCAGGGACATTTCTCACTTCCAACCTGGCCTCATTGGCACTGTTCAGCTGACGAGTCTACCAGTGGCAGGGCTGTCCCGTGGTGTGGTACCAAGGTACCAAGGTCCCAGGGAGCAGCCTTGCCTCCTGGAACAGGACAAACGCTCTGCGAATACCCAGGACACAGTGCAGGTCTGCTGAGACACCCCTCAGCTCTGCTGCCCCAGTCTAAATAAGCTCTCCTGGGGCTTGGCACTGAGGACACACTCCCTGAAGGTCTCAGCTGGGATGTGACTAGTCAGGGACATACCCACACCCGTCTGCTGCCCCACTTGCCCTGGAGCAGGAGGACCCACAGCTCTCTGAGGGACTGATGGGGATCTATGGGCAGGGTCACTGCAGACAGCGGCTGGCTCATGGCCACAGGTCTCTGTGGATGCCTCTGACAGTTATTCTTTGCAATCCAAACCAGGACAAGGTGCACCCCACGCAGCCTGGGCTGCAGCTGGGGTTCAGGAAAGCTTTGAGGAGATACCAAACGCTGCAGTGTTAAGCTCTGCGATCAGCTTCACCCTGTACCACTTTGCTTCTTGTAACTAAAACCCACTCTGATAGAGCCACTGGAGATCCAGGAGCTTTTCAAGACCCTCTTAGCTTGTTTTCTTCTGGATTCCTGCAGACTCAGTCTATCCACCGTGGCAAGAAAGGGAATGAACACTTGGAGCCCTGCAGTAGTTAGGTGGCCAGCAGAACAGCAAAGTCTGCCCACCCCATACTTTGCAGCTAGAGGCAAAGCATCACTGCCTGCAGCTCCCTGAAATGAATTTACCAGTTTTCTAAAGCTCGTTTTAAATGGTTTCCTTGATTATTTTACTCCAGTAATTGATTTATTCCTAAATCCCACTCACACCTCCAAGTGCTCTCAAAGTCGTCTGCAGCGTGCACACTCCCAGGGCCTCTGAGCCAAGCCTGGCCTTGCGGTGCTCCCTGTTGGTGGCCTGGACCAGCAGCAAAGCCCTTGAGAGCCATCTGCAGTATCTCTGATGCTCATTGGCCACAACATAGACATCTCTCAGGTGCAAGACCTTAAGATTAAAATACAACAGATGGGAGAGCAACCTCAACTCAGCCTCTGCATTGGCCATGGGCCCACAGCACGGGGTGGGACTCAAACCTGCTGCCATATACATGGGGGCCCAAGGAAACACCCACAGAGCTGCACTGATTCACCGAGCCCTCCTCTGCTGCTGCTCACAGTCTGGCTTTGGTTTCATTCCCCCTGTGGAAGTGGGCAGGGGGCCGACGCTGAAGATGAACGACCACTACTTGGGGGCCTCCCAACTGTGCATTTCATTCTGTTGCCCTGTTCCTGAGACCTTTGGAAGCTGCTTATTTGAGGGCAACCCCATGTGAGTGCTTTGGCAACTGTCCTCAGCAGGGTCCGTCTCTGGCGGCAGGCTGGGGAAGTGAGAAGCATAGGCAGGACCGTGAGCGGGCTGTGACAGTGGGCACGTGTGTCACCCTGTCACTTGCGCTTGAAGTGGGAGGCTCTGCAGTGGGTGAGTTTCACCTGCTGATGCCACCTCATTGCCTTGCTAAATTGCCTTGGTAATTTCCTGCTGTCTCTTTCGCCCACCAGCATTGCTCTCAGAATCGTCAGCCTTTCAGTTATACAAGGTTTAAAAAGAGGAAAGCAGCCAAGGAACATAAACCCAGGTGAGGCGACCACAGGTTATTCACAAATTCAGTAACCTCTGAGTGCAGGCAGAGGTCGCAGCTCCACTGAAGCAGGGAACAACCTCTCCACACCAGCGTGCACAAGCTTTGAATGCCTTGACCAAATCTGCAAAAACCCACTTGCAGCAGCAGTTCATCACCCTCCTGAAGACAGGTACAACGGGACCACTTCAACTTCACAAGGAAATGGAAGCCTGTGCCAAGGTATGGATGGGGACGTGTGTGGAGGACAAACTCATGACCTCTTCCTAGGAAGCTACCTAGGAACGATTCACTCTGCAGGGTGTACGCGGATGGCTCACGGTCCAGTGATGTCCTCATGGGTACTGAGGGGCCTCTGCAGCAAAGAGTTAAATGTGAATAACTTCCCACACTTGTGGAGATGGTTTCCATGCTTTATTTAGCACTCCCTGCCTGCAGTAGACATCTGACAGTAGCAGCTGGCCATTTCCAAAACAAGATCCTGCCAATTTTGGGGAAAGACAGAAAGCTCAAACAGTCAATTTTTGCTCCAATTTCTCATCTTGAGGTAAGGATTGATGTTTAGCTCTAGGGTTTGGGGTCGCCCTTACCAGAACAGGGGCTGCAGCCTCTCACCTTCCCAGCCGCCACTTGTCCTGACCTAAAACCTTGCACACATGAAGGGCAACAGCAGGAACTGGAAAAAAAAAGAGATGCTGTTCACCTACACAAGTGAGGCACTGTGCAACCCACTAATTAAAACTACAGGCAGGTGAAGTTTATGCACATCTCCCTGTAATTCATGAGCAAGACAAAGGCTTTTATAATTATATCCCATATTTTCAGTACAATTGTTCTCCAATGCGCCTTTACAATGCCTGCAGCAGTGGAGAGCTGTTCTGCACGTGAGGTGAGGCAGGCTCCTCCTTCCCCTCACATCACCAGCACAGTTGCCTGGGCTCCCCACACCCATGTTGTGACTCAAGCTATTTATTATTTAAACTAAATAAGTAATACCTCTCACCACAGCCTGGGGCAGTGTCCATCCTTCGCTCTCTGATCACTGTATCCTCCACATAATACCAACAGCCAGGATACTATACCCAGCCCATGAGCCATGCCTGAAGCCTCAAGAGGATGCTCTTTCAAACACCAGTCTGTGATATTTTATTGAGCACGGTGCACTAATTCTGAAGCCACTTCCATGCCTGTCTCCATCTTCCCTCTATTAGCAGCATTTAACTAATTCCAGCTTTACAAATGCATTCTGTCAGCCAGCAAGGCCAACACATCTTCTCTTCTGGGCAAACAGCCTGGCCAATTATCTATTATTATTGTTGAATTCTACCTTGGAAATCATCACAGGTTTGGAAAATCTGTGTTTCTGCCTGTACTGTGTAGCTGGCCCTGAAAACAGTTGCAGCCCTGCAACTGCCATGGAACACAGCACATCCTGAACAAACTGCACAAAACAAAGGGACCATTCCTCTTTCAAGCACTAAAGATGAATATTATTCTCACTTTGCCTCATACATCTGGTTGTCAAGGGCTGGAGCTAAGTGAGCCTCTCGGGCTTCCCTGCACATTGGTACTTTCAGAACAAGCCGAGTATGCTCCAGCAGTCCCACCTCTCTGCCTTGGCTTCCAGGACATCTGGAAAGCTTGCTCAGGTGGAGATGTCTAGATGGACAGAGCTCCATTTGAACAACTTAACCCACCCAATACTTCGTTTATGTGTCAAAGGCTCAGGTACCTTCCTGAAAGACACCCAGACAAGACTCAACTTGAGATTCAAGCACCAAAACCTTGTTGCCTCCATGCATGCTGGCTGGCAGGGCAGTCATAAGTCCTACATAGTGCAGTCCAGCTCTCCAGCTCCATAGAATCACAGAGTGGTTTGGGTTGAAGGGACCTTAAAGCTCATCCAGTTCCAAACGGGCAGGGACACCTTCCAATAGAGCAGGTTGCCTGGTCTGGGGATGAGAGGGGAATGGCGAGGGACAGAGCAAGAACGTTTGTGTCTCTTTTAATGGTTTTAATCATACAGTCATGTTCCATTTTCTTTCAGGCTCTATCCAGTGCATGGTTTGCACTTCCTCTAGGGACTGTAATGAAGCAGTATCCCTCATTTCCTGGGAAGACCACAAAAGCTTTATAGAACAAAGCGAGGGAATGCATGAGAAAACAGTTCACTCTCTTGGGGGTTTCCTTCCTGCCCTTGCGTTTCCTCCAGAATTTAGAGCTGAGCTTAATTATACCTTTCTCATTTCCAAGGTCCCCAGTGGGAGATCCTTAGGGTCAGGTTTGCAGAAGTGCTGAGCGCTCAAAACAGAAGCCAACAGGAGCTGTGCTTTGAACAGATGAAATGTAAAGAAATGCAAAGTCCACAGAAAATCAAGCACCAGGGCCTGCTGTGTGGGATGATGGTATGAAAACATCCAAACCCAGACTAGCTCTCATCCTGGTGCTCATTTCTCTGCCTCAGTTCTCAAGGGAGAAGGTGCAAGGTCATTACATACATAGGTGTTTTGTGGAAATAAATTCATTAACACTTGAGAAGCAATCACAGACCCAGATGAAAGCACCAGAGAAACGCCCAAGAGGAAATGAATAAATCTGTGCTCAACAGAGAGAGGGGTTGGATGGTGTGCAGCAAACAAAGCCTGAGGCATGCACTGAATGGGGAGGATTAAGAGAAATATTGAATGACTAGCCAGGCATGGAATGGGTGAAGGATTCTGTGGAAAACCCAGTGTCTGATCATGTAATTAAAGGCAGCAGCTTAATGATCCTGCTCAGGAGGCAGGAGCAGCCTTAATTCTGGTGCTTCCAACATTTGAAGCACTTGACTTTGAGTTTCAGTGTACTTTTAGAGTAGATTTTTCAAAGTAATTGCACAAGTAAAGAGGAAGGAAACCTTAATGCTTGGGCCACAGGGTGCTGACTGACTGCTGTCTTGCAGAGGTGAACACAGTACCTAGCATTTATCCTTATTTAAGAAAACAAAGGAGAGGAGGGAGGAGATATCAACAGTGATTTCCAGCTGTGGAAAGCTGAGAGTTGCTGATGGCTCCTAAATTAGCTTGAAGGAGCTTGTTTAGCTTCAAGGTATGTTCAGTGTTAAAGCAGAAAACATGCACTTCTATAGAGGAGAATATTTCATTGCGAGTATGAAATCCGTCATGGTTTAGCCTTGTCTTTGCAGTCCTGAATGTGAAAAAGTTTCATTCTCTGTGTACACTGTGAGTGTAAAAGCATGAAATCACAGTGGAATGCACATTATTCAACACAAAAGCAAGGCTTACGTCAGTTAAGGAGGGAGGCAATGGAGAGCAGGAAGG